>NC_136261.1:101954925-102072425 GCF_964187855.1 Myxine glutinosa | reverse complement strand
TTTAAGGGATTAGACAAGAAATTTGGGAAGTTAGACAATAATTTTGAGGAGTTAGACAAGAAATTTGGGAAGTTAGACAATAATTTTGAGGAGTTAGACAAGAAATTTGGGAAGTTAGACAATAATTTTGAGGAGTTAGACAAGAAATTTGGGAAGTTAGACAATAATTTTGAGGGGTTAGACAACGGGATAAAAGAGGTGAGGAATGGGTTAATAGGGTTAGAAAACAGTATGGAAGGCAAATTGAGGGACATGAGGGACCAAGCAGAAAGGGAAGTTAAACAAATGGGGCAGCAGATAGAGGGGGTTAGAATGGGGGTAGAAACCAAACTGGATGCTCACAGGGAGGAAATGGAGCAGATGAGGGTGGCATCTGGGCAGGAGATGCAAGTGATGGGAGAGGAGATCAGAAGAGGAGTGAGTGTGGAGGTCGGAGGAGTGCGCGAGGAGGTGAGGCACTGTAAGGAGCACATGGAGAAGGAGGTGAGAAAGGGGACTGTAAAGTTACAAGGGGGCATAGAGGACCTGACGCAGGAGGTGGAACAGCTGACGGAGGGACAAAAAGAACTAACGGACCAGGTAAAGAAGAACACAGCGGTAATAGGAGGGTTAAAAGCGACACAGAAAGAACTAAAAGACGATTTGATAGCGACGAAGAGGGAATGTCAGATGGTACGTGAGGGACTGACAACGAGGTTGGACGAGGTAATAGAGGTAATGGAGACGAAGGACCGGCAGGTGAGGACGCACATGGAAACGGTCAAGGTAGCCTTGGAGGACGAGCTTGAGGAGACGTACCGGGGAATAAAAGAGGTGAAGCAGAAATTAGAAGAAGTGGAAGAAGGGGTGAGCGAAATTAAGAAGCGACGGAGAGGGGATAAGAAAGAGATAAAAGAGGAGATAAAAGAATTGGTCCAAAGTCTGTGTTTGGATCGTGATGATGTGCTCATTAACCGGATGAGGGATTCGCAGGTGATGGAGGAGAAGCGAAGAGGAAGAGGACCCGGTGTAAGTGGTGACCAATATGGTCGTGCGTATGATGCGCCAGGGGATTTAATGAGCTTGGGGGTCGAGATAGACCCGGGTGTTCGTGAGAGGCCGTTGGTGAAGTGTGCGACAGGTCTGGTGTGCGAAAGAGGAGGTGTGCGAGAAAGTCCGACTCTGGGGTGTGTGAGGAAAGTGCGTGCCAAGGAGTGAGGGTGCTGGCGAGAGTGAGTCGGTCGTAGCGAGTGTGCGAGGGAGCACATGGAAGCGCGGTGTGGTAAGTGTTACAGAGTGTGTAACGGGAGAGTGTGCGCGAGAAAGGTGTGTAACGGACGGGTGCATGAGGAAAGAGTGCGCTGTCAAGAGTAAGGGTGAGTGCGCTGTCAAGAATGGAGGTGAGAGTAGTAAGAGTGACAAGGAGAGTGAGTTGGTTGTGACAGGTGAGCAAGGATGTACACCTGGGATGGAAGGATGCACACCTGGAATGGTAGAGCGTGAGTGGGAATGCACGCTGGAGTTGGTGGTGAGGCACGTGGTTGGGTGTGCGAATGAGAGCACACCTGTGATTGTCACAGAGGAGGTGACCGAGGAGGGGGTGCGAAGAGGTGTGTTGGTGAGGTGTGCTACCAACGAATGTGTGCCAAAGTGTTCGGTGGTCAGGTGTGTGACCAAGGCTGTGAGTGGAATGGGTGTACGTACCTGGGTGTGTAAGGAAAGGTAGCATGGGAACGGCTGGATGTGTGAGCAAGGAACGGGCTGCGGGGTGTAAGCGTCCAGGAGAAGCATCGACGTTAGACGGGTTAGAGGTTAGAGCGACTTTTAGCCGAAGCGGGCCCTCGGTGCGTGCTGGGCCTCGCTTTGAACGGCCGCGTCCGTGCTCCACTAGGCGGAGCGGGCAGCCCGATAGAAAGGGTCGTCATGGCGACCACTTTTTGTTGAGGCAGTCCGGCAGGTCGAGATCGGGACATTGGATGGCTCCACGCCGAGATGGTGCGTGGGATCTCGGCCCGGGTAAGCCCCCGTCCCTGCACCGAGTGCCGGACGCATCCAGCCGCTGGCACAGAACAACCCGCATTCATGGCTTGGCTTTACGAAGCCGGGCTTTGGACAGGAATTGGTGCACCGAGAGGCATTAGTGAGTAGACTGGGTGATGAGGTTAGTGTTTTGGCCCCGAAATTAGAGAAAAACAAAATTTGATGATTGGCAAAGGATTGGCAGTAGTGATTGGCAGATGATGGGCAGTGATTGGCAAATTTTTGATTTGTTGAAATTTGATGTGCAAAATTGGTAGTGAGCGATGGGCCCAGTGGGTAAGGGTGGCATCCCTGCCACCCTTCCCAAGTGGGGGCAAAGGAGCTATAGATTATGGGGTGTATGGCAGTGAAAACTAGCCCGGGTGGGTTAGGTTATATTGATAGGGCCCTAGAAGATGATATTAGGTGACGTTAAGGTTAGTTAGTGACTGATACCTGTAGTGGGGACGCAGGTAGTTTAGTGTGGATGATAATGACGAGGGAGCGCAATAGTTTAAAGGGACGACTGGGAAGCGCAAGTTTCAGAAGGGAGTAGTTAGATGAGATGATGCTGTGTGAGGATTGAACAGGTGTGATTGCACAGGTGTGCAACTGGACAGGTGTGTGGAGCAGTGTGTGAGTAATGAGTGTTGTGGATCAGCGCGAATGCGCTTGGGGAGAGAAGGGTGCAGGTGGCACCAGGTGTGAGAGCACAGGTGTGCAAGTACAGGTGTGTGGAGAGAGTTGGAGTAAGTGGTACGGAGTGGTGTGCATGGTGCGAAGGTGTGGATGGGGGAAGAGTGGACCCCTTTCACGAGTACCCGGGGCGGGTAGTGTAAGTGTTAGGTAGAGGGTATAGGTAAATTGTGGTTGGAAATTGGCATTTGTGGTGCGGTTGCAGAATGGTGTTGTGAATGGGTGCATTAGTGTTGTGGAAATGGCTGGGCGTGTAGCCTGTTAGTGTGTGTAGTTGGTTTGGACACTCCACCACTGTGAGGATGTCGGCCAGGTGAGGCCGCAGGTGGGCTCTGGGAGCCGGTAGTTGTGAGTGGGTGCCTGAGGATCCCGGGTGTGGATCGGGTAGCCCAGTGCCAGAGAGGGCACCGAGTGGGGAGAGCGCCAGAGGGCCTTCCCCAGGTAGTTAGGTTAGGGTAAGGAGCAGGTAAGCTCGGAGGCAACTGCAGTGGTGGAGGTGTGCAGGTGGGTAGACCCACTGGGAGAGGTACACGCCACAGCCCAGAAATTGTGCGAGGGCACCGGGAGATGAATCGGGGGAGTGAGACCCCAAATTGAAAAGCACCACAGTTTGGCCAATGGGAATTGGTTTTTAGAACCCATAGTGTAAGAGGGCCAATGGTTTGGCCGGAGAAAGACCCCGGGTAGTGTAAAGTTGTTAAAGTCATTTAGGAAATAGTTAGGATTGATGAACCTGTCGCACCATACGCAGCCACTTACCTGTGGTGATGATGATGACTCCACACCTGTGTTTTCTTTGTTTTGTTGCAGGAAATGAGAATTGCTGTGAGGATTTGTGAGACGCATCACGACGTGGATGAGACATTGGGGTGATTCCATCTCTCCCTCCCTAGGAGGGACTGATGATAAATTGGTAATGGCAAATTTTGATGTTCAGTTGGAGATGGCAAATTTTGATGAGAGTTGAAAATGGCAAATTTGATTGGTTAGGAGGGAGAGAAGACGAATTTGGTATATGGGAGGAACGGGGAAGACAGTAGGGATGTTTGTTGATTTGTAAAGTAGATGTTTATGGGTAGTGTTGTGTTTTGTGGATACAGTAAGGGGTAAGGGAGGGGCCATGTAGGTTACCTGGTGGGGGGGGGGGGGGGGCGTACGATAGGAACGTACCTGTCTCACCTGGTTCCCATGTGCCCCCAGTGTGCATTACCTTGCATTGCGTGCACTTTTGCGCCCTTACCACCTTACTCACTTGTCTGCTTCTTTTGTCTCCCACCTCCGAGGATCTGGTTTTGGGGCAGAGAGAGAGGAGAGAGAGGTGCTGGCTACGCAGTTGTGGGCCTGCACTTTCGCTGCTTGCTGCTTGGATCGATACACCATATGGACCGCAATGTTTGTGGCCACCCACAATGGACCGCAGTTCTTTTGCGGCCAAGCACCACCCGTGGAAGGACCTATGGGTCAACGTGGCACCTATGCCAAACAGGTGAACCACTCTTAGTTGACACCACTGAAGGCCACAATATAGAAATGGACGTGGTTGGCGCCTTTCTTTATTTTTTGAAAGAGGCAAGAACGCCAAGTGCACCACACGAAGGCAAGACCAGCGGCAGAACCTCGGCCGGCTGCGACACCACACAATGATCACTAAACATTTTATTGGTGCACCGGATGGTGCTGACTGTGTGATGGGGTGGTGCTTTTGATGCTTGGAAGTGGTGCTCTGCACATTATTAAAGGCCGTAGGCCACAGAGCACTCGTGGGTTGGTGTATCGATGCTGGCATGCGTGCTCTCTCTATGCATAACATCTGCATGTGTCCCTCCAAAAACAGGTCCTGGATCGTAGTGTAAATATCAGCGTAGTCTTGTGTAAATAATGCTCCCTACCGGCTGTATGTTTAGTTTGCGAATTCTTTCCGCAATTCGGTTATCCTGTGGGTGTGTTTCTGTGAGGAGAAGGGTGCAACGTCGCAGGGGGACATATTTACTCATTTGTGAATATCTGTAAAACTGTCGCACTCAGGGTAGAGTTAATAGTAGAGGGAACTACATCTGCGTGCCACACTAAAGTAGGTAAAAATTTATCGGGTCGGGACGCCCCGAGGGTAGAGAAGGGTGCAATGTTGCGAATATGGAATTTGGCCTCCATATCCGCTTGTAAATATTCCCCTATTTCCCCAATACTCCCCAACTATCCCCAATCCCCCATTCCCTAGTCCCATTGTCTGTAAACAACACTCTGTAGAACCGACCTTCCCCTTTTTCCCCCATTAAATGTCGTGCCCAGGTCCACCGCATCTCACGTAGACAACTTTCGGACATCTTGCTAGTTATTCTTAGTCTATGTCAGTTAAGGACTCGTTTCCATTAATTCTGACTCTTCGTTGCACCAGAATGTGATTATATGGCACCAGTAGTGAGTTTAGGACCTTCCCATACCTCCTCCCATCTTCTTCCCCGAACAACAACAACTACAACAACAGAGGGGCGCGGCGCAGGGGGAGTGTGCGTCCTCACACCGGCTCGGTTAGCCGCCATGACCATGCGCTCCGACGGGGTTACCACGAAGGGGCTCCCTGTCAGCCCCTCGTCAAGGGCGGAGCCGGTAACCCCCCCGCACGCACCCAATGAGAAGCAACGAGCCGATTCCATCTGGGGCGGAGCTAACGAGCCGAGGGCGTGTCACTCCCCGCCGGATATACGCGGCGACTTACCGGATGTGAGGTCAGATGCGCCTGAACTACGGAGAGCAGAGGAAGCCACCGCCACCCCCAGCGCGACGATACCTCCCCGCATCTTTGGACCGGACCGAACCGGGTCGATTCTGCCCTGAGCCCAGGTGCACCTGGAGCCATCGATTCTGCCTTTCCTTGCCATCAATCCCCGTGTGAGTCAGCCTTTTGTCCCGTTTATCTGTCGTCTGTTGGGGTTAATATAAGAGTGTGTCTAAGTGCCTGTCTTTCTATGATGTCCCTCTTGTAGTTGTAATCTAACCTTCCGCCATAATATAACCTCCTCCGGAGGTCTTGAGAACTGAACCCTTGGTGTCGTGTCATTTGAACCCCAGCCGTTGTATCCTTTTCCTTCATTGACCTAGCGTAGCGCGACTCGGCAACGTTCGAGTATAATCGGGTAACTTGTGCAGACGTGGTCATACCAAACCGCTCGGTAAACTAACATCCACCACCGCGTCTGTAACAATATGTATATGTATATATATATGTATATGTATATATATATATATGTATATATATGTATATGTATATATATATATGTATATATATATATATTGTTACAGATCGCGGATTAAGATGTTATTTACCGAGCGGTGGTATTGCCGCGACCTAACAGGATCCCTGACTCACCCGATTCACCCAGAACTTTGGCCGTATCGCACCACAGCTGCCCAATAGGGAAAAGACAAAGGCGACGAATGCAAAGAGGAAAACGAAGGCAAAGAAAGGTTTGGAAATACGACTGAATTTATTGACTATTTACACACAAGCAAAAAGGAGCAATCAAGTTTATTTACAACACATAAGACGCAGGTGACACAGTGCAAATTCTAGCTTACCTACAGACTTAATTAAATACCCAGGGACAGAACAAACAAAACAAACTCACGTATACAAGAAGGGTGGAAAGGCAGGAGGTGGATGGCTGGAGGGAGAGGGAGGTCCAAGGGGGTCCCGCAGCACAACCAGCGCATTTAGCAGCCGCCGTTCAGGCCAGGCCCCACGCTGCTGTTTTGGCTGCTGTGTACGTCGCGTGCTTTGCCAGGCCTTGTCCGACTCGTCTGGTCCAAACCCTCAACTCTTTCTTGGTTCACTCACTCCTCACCACCGACTCCTCACCGCAACCAACTGACCACCGACTCCACTGACTGACTCTTCACGACTCTCTCTTGACGACCAACTCCCTCTGGCAACCGACTCAGACCAACTCAAAGTGCATCTCTCGTGGGAACACCCCCGCCGTGGGTTATATAGGCCCCGCCCCTCAACCTTTGCGAACCTCCCCCAAACGTTCTCTCCCCGCCCTCTCAAGCCAAACCCCTTGTTCATGGTTGGTCGAGTGGGGCTGGATCACTCCTCCCCTCTCTGACGAGGTGGGGACCCGCCTTTCTTCTCCGACTCAAGCACATGGTCAATGGCGGTTATTGGAGGGGAGGTGATTGGGAATCGAGGGCCCAGCAATGACGAGAGGGGATGTAATATGGAAATGGAGGTTTTGGGGATGGGAAGGAAAGGGAGATTTTGGGGATGGGAAGGAAAGGGGATCTATTCTCTTTCACTGGTGCAATGGAGTATTTCAATTAATGGAAGACACAGCCTTACACTAATACACATAATAAGGATATAACTGTCAAAAAAGATATATCGTGTCCTGCATGTATGTTTTATGGACTAACTACGGGAACGCCCTTTGACCTTTATACAACCACAAACGGAGGGAGGAGGGGTGATATTTTACAACAACCTTTTACAACAACATTTTACCACAACAATAAAATAAAAAAACATTCTCATATCCACAACACTGCACCCTCCTCCCCTTAGGCACGTCCCGGGCCTATAACTTTTACCTTAGTGTGGCACGTAGGTGTAGTTCCCTCTACTTTTAACCTGACCCTGAGTGCGACAGTTTTAAAACATAAATAAATGTGTCCCGCTGCTCCATTGCACCCTGCCTAACAGACTTACGCCCACAGTTAACCGAATTGCGGAATGGTCTTCAAACTATACACTGACGGTGGGAAGCATTATTTACAATGACGCTATTTTTATTTACAAAACTAACCCAGGACCTGTGATTGTTCTTTCTGGGGGGGAGACAGTCTGCTCTGCATCGACGCACCATTAAAGCACCCAAAAACACACCAATACACACCCAAGCACCAATCGGTGCAGTCACCATAGTTCATCAGTGTTCCATAAAAATAAAATCAACAACCCCTAACCCTGCAGGTGATCTCTTGCTCTTCGGCTCCCTCTGCTGGTTATCATTATTTGTTCTTCCAGATGTTGTCATTCTTTCATTTTCTTACTGGCGGCCTATTTGAACTGAAAAATGCACCCAATGTGTCCTTTTTATTTGATTTTATTTATGGCCCACAGGGCCGACTAGTGTGGTTCACCTGTGGGGCATCGGTGCCCTGTGGCCAAGGTCCGCCAGCAAGATTCCGGGCCCTCATGGCCGGTTCCAGCAGAGGGGCCATGCCCCAACCCATGGGGTCCATAAGTGGTGCTCGGCCACAGACATGTGGTCCATAATGTGGTGCATCGATGCAGACAGCTGGTTCTGGGAATTTCGGGCGCACAATGGCCGACCCACGCACGCTCCCCTCGGCACCCAATGGCGCACAGGTCATGTGGGAGACAAAAGGGGAAAGACAATTGAGCGAGGGGTAAGGTCACAAGGGTACACATCAATAAGGCAATGCAAGGCGAAATGCGTACGGAGGGCGAAGTGAGAAAGCTCGTCCCTACCGTACGTCACCCCCCTGTCACCTACCCTACCCTTGCCCTTACCCCATATGTACAAAAATCTACACATTTACAAATTCGTCACTACTGTCACGTCTTCCCCATACTTCCCCTATACCAAATTCGTCTCCACAATCCCTCTACTTCAAAATTTGCCATCACCAAATTCATCATCAATCCTCATAAGGAGGCAGAGATGGAACATCAAAGCACAATGTCACACCCACGTCATGATGCGTCTCACAATCCAAACATTTGCATCATAAAAAATAATCAAAACATGGCATGGTGCGGAGTACCTGTCACCTCAGGTGAGTGGATGCAGATGGTGCGAGGAGACTTCATCCTAACTACTTTCTAAATGACATTAACACACTTTACACTACCCGGGGTCTCTCCCTGCCAATCCATTGGCCAACTTACACTATGGGTTCTAAAAACCAATTCCCATTGACCAAACTGTGGTGCTTCTCAATTTGGGGTCTCACTCCCCCGATTCATCTCCCGGTGCCCTCGCACAATTTCTGGGCCGCGACGTGTAGCTCTCCCCTCAGGTCTACCCACCTGCACACCTCCACCACTGCAGTTGCCACCCGAGCTTACCTAGCTCCTCACCCTAACCTAACTAACTGGGGCAGGCCCTCTCCTGGCTCTGTCACCCCCTGGTGCCCTCTGGCACTGGTCTACCCGGGTCCGTCCTCCGGATCCTCGGGCCCCATCCACAACTACCGGCTCCCAGAACCCACCTGCGGCCTCACCTGGCCGACATCCTCACAGTGGTGGAGTGCCCAAACCAACTACACACACTAACAGGCTACACGCCCAGCCATTTCCACAACACTAATGCACCCATCCAAATACCATTCTTTCACCTCGCACCACAGATGCCAATATCCAACCACAATTTACCTGTACCCTCTACCTAACACTTACACTACCCGCCCCGGGTATCCGTGATGGGGGTCCACTCTTCCCCCATTCACACCTTCGCACCATCCACTCCACTCCACAATTTCCACCATACTCACTCCACCACCATCCATTCCAATACTCCATACCATTTATTCCATACACCTGTCCTCCATTCACCTGTCGTTGCACACCTGTGCAATCATACCTGGTGCCACCTGCACCCTCCTCCTCTTCCTGGACCATTTGGTCAACACAACACGCAATCACCACTACTCCCTCATACACTGCTCCATTCACCTGTTCAGTTGCACACCTGTGCAATCACACCTGTTCAATCTCCACACACACGGCATCATCTCAGCTAACTACTCCCTTCTGAAACTTGCGCTTCCCAGTCGTCCCTTTAAACTATTGCGCTCCCACGTCATTATCAACCACACTAAACTACCTGCGTCCCCACTACAGGTATCAGTCACTATCTAAACCTTAACGTTACCTAATGTCATCTTCGCTAGATCCCTATCAATATCCTAACCCACCCGGGCTAGTTTTCACTGCCATCAACCCCATAAGCTATTGCGCATTTGCCCCACACCCTTCTGTGAGGGATGACAGCGTTGCCATCCCACCACAGCGGGGCATCTCTCACTACCTTCCCCCCAGTCCTCTGACGCTACGAGCCCCCGTCGCAAGAGGTACTGGGTCCTGCCTCGGCATCTAGAGCCGAGGCGATCCATGAGCGCGCCTGCTCGCCGGCATAAGGTCTTATCCGGTCGGCATGGACGATCCGAGGGGGGGGTCCGTGGCCCCATTTTGATCTTAATGACCACGTCACAGATTTGCGACAGGACGACTCCTGGGCCTTGCCAGGGGGAGGTGAGTTTTGGGCACCTTCCCTTCCGCCTCCGGGGATTAAAGAACCAAATCTTCATCCCCGGAGCGTATTGACTCCCCTGGCTCCGGTCGTCGTACCTGCGCTTCATCTTGGCCCCCGCCAGATGGAGCTGGCGGCGGGCGAAGGCATGGACGCGCTCCATGCCTTCCTCCAGGTGACGTGCGTAACCCTCCCTCGGCGGTGTGTCCGTGGTGTCTGGCACGGGACCGCATAGCAAGTCGGCGGGAGCCCGTAACTCCCGCCCATACATAAGCAACGCTGGACTGCATGCGGTGGCCCCGTGCTGGCTAGTTCGGTAGGCCATCAACAGGTACGGGAGATGTTCGTCCCAGTCATCCTGACGGGTGGTGGTGAACAATGCCAGTTGTTGGATCAATGTTCGATTGAACCTTTCCACCATCCCGTCAGATTGTGGCCGCAAGGGCGTGGTCCTGGTTTTTCGAATTGACAGGAGTCTGCACACATCTTTTAGTAATTGACTTTCAAAATTTCGACCCTGATCGGTGTGCAGCTCCTGTGGAATCCCGTGCCGACATACAAATCCTTCTACGAAGGCCTGTGCTACCACCCCTGCTTCTTGGTTGGGGAGGGCATAGGCCTCCGGCCACTTGGTGAAATAGTCCATTACAACGAGGATATACTTATTACCTTGGCGGGTGCGGGGCAGCGGTCCTAGAATATCCATAGCCACCCGCTCAAGGGGGGCCCCCACCTGATGTAATTGAAGGGGGGCCCTCATCCTCCGTGCTGGTCCCTTTTTGGCAGAACAGGCGTCGCATCTCCGACACCAGTCCTGTATGTCGCGCCCCATATTCACCCAATAGAACCTCCGGCGGACCGGAGATATTGTCTTTGTCCTGCCCAAATGGCCGCCGGAGCGGGTACCATGCACCTGTTGCAATATGACGTTCTTGAATTTGTCAGGGACTATTACCAGCCAGGAAGTTCTATCAGAGGGAACCTCCACCCACTTGCGATACAAGATGTTGCCTTTCAATTCCAGGGTCTGCCACTGAGCCCAATACGCCTTTGTTTGCGCCCCGAGGGGGGTGACCTCTTCCCCCTTTGGTCTTTGCTCCAATTTGACCCATTGGAACACCGGCCCCAGAACAGGATCCTCCTGCTGGGCCGTGCTCCAAGCCAACTCTCCAAATTCCTCGTCCGCGGTTAGTGGCAAAATTGGCCCTCTCACCCGGGTTTCCCGGACGACGAGAATCGGGGCGGAATCGCCCAATTGCTCCCTCTCCTCGTGTCTCGCACAAAATTTACAGTTTTCCCCCAGACAAGGACGCCGGGAGAGTGCGTCCGCATTACCATGGGCCTTCCCGGCCCTATGGGCCACATCAAAATCGTACTGCTGCAACTTTTCCAACCACCTTGCAATTTGGCCCTCCGGTTCCTTGAACCGAAGGAGCCATTGCAAGGAGGAATGGTCAGTTCTAACCAAAAATTTCCGCCCGTACAGGTACGGGTGGAAATGGTTCATGGCAGCCAGCATGGCCAATAACTCTTTGCGAGTGACGCAATAATTTCGCTCGGGCCTACTTAAGGCCCGACTATAGTAACCAATCACTCTCTCCACGCCCTCCTGTGTCTGAGACAAAACTGCGCCCAATCCTTCCTGGCTCGCATCCGTGTCCAGGGTAAATGCCCCGTCACTAGTGGGGTAAGCTAGAAGGGGTGCGGATGTTAGACACCCCTTCAATTTTTGGAAGGCCTCGTGGCACTCCCGTGTCCAATTAAATCGCGTCCCCTTCTCCGTAAGCCGGTGGAGGGGACGGGCCAACTCCGCAAATTTCGCCACAAAGCGCCGGTAGTAGGAGCAGAGTCCCAAAAATCCCCGCACCTCCTTGATGGTACGTGGTGCGGGCCACTCCTCTGCCGCTTTAATTTTGTCTGGGTCCGTTTTTACCCCCTCGCGGCCGATCACGTGACCTAGATAGGCCACCTCTCTTGCAAACAAAGTGCACTTACTCGGGTTCAGCTTCAACCCTGCCTGTCTGAGGCACCCGAACACCTGGTCCAAATTAGCTACTGCCTGGGGGAACGTTTTGGCATGTACTAGGACGTCATCCAGGTACACCAGGCATGATTGCCATGGCATGCCGCCTAGTACATGCTCCATCAATCTTTCAAAGGTGGCGGGGGCGTTACACAAACCAAACGGCATCACAGTAAACTGATACAGTCCCTTACCTGTGGAAAATGCCGTTTTCTCCTTCCCTGCCCTATCCATTTCCACCTGCCAATACCCACTCTTGAGGTCCAAAGTCGAGAACCAATTTGAGCCCGCAACGGCATCGAGGGTGTCATCAATTCTTGGCAGGGGATATGAGTCCTTGAGTGTCACGTTGTTTAGCTGGCGATAGTCCACGCAGAACCGCGTGGTCCCATCCTTCTTTTTGACCAGCACAACAGGTGACATCCAAGGACTTCCCGAGGGCTCGATCACACCTGCGTCGAGCATTTTTTCAACCTGCTCGTCAGCTTCCGCCCTCTTGCTCCAAGGGAGCCGTCGGGCGGCCTGACGAATAGGCTGGGCCTCACCGGTGTGGATCTGATGTTTCACCAGGCCCGTACGTCCAATATCCTCGGTGGACAAGGAGAAGAGGTCCAAATGGGACCCAACCAGTTTGTGTAAGGCCTCCCTCTGGGTACCTCCCAACTCTATACTACTACGATTTACCATCTCGCAAATGGGATCGGGCCAATTCCTAGAACTTATTGAAGGCTCCCCCTGGGGCCGGCTCGGCTGGACGTTCTCGCCCCTCACTGACGCGACTTCTCTAACTGGGGTGCAGCCAGCTACCTTCGTGCCCCTCACTATAGTGCGTGGTTCTGTGCTAATATTAATTACTCGGACGGCCACCACCGGCCCGTCCGTTTTTACAAGGGTACGGCCCACGATTAAACCAGGTATGGATAGCGCTGCCACCGGTTCGACCAGGCCGCAGGATTCCTGCCATGTCGGGCGAGCTGACCATCGGGCCGGCACGATGGCCTCGGCCCCTGGAGGGATGGTCATGGCCTCAGGAGCCTCCAGCTCCACCCTCTCGGCCGTGCTCACCCCCTCCAATGGTAGCTCCTCCACTCCCCATCGCAGGATCCCCCGACTCAAGTCGATTTTACAACCGCTGGCAGTCAACCAATCCAACCCTATTAAGCATGGGTCGCACACCTCCGCCACCCAAACCTCTATCTCTTGCTTTACCGATCCCAACTTGAGGGTCACAAAACCACGCCCTATGATCGGAGCCGTTGCCCCGGTAGCCAACTGCAAACTATGATTTTCCAGACGCTGGATTTTGCCCCAGCCGTCTGCACTCAAATTAAGGACCACGGGGCTGATGATCGTGGCGCTGGCTCCCGTGTCCACCACGGCGTCTACCCCCACGCCGGCAATTTTGCACCGAATTGTCAAACTACCCGTCCCAATTCGGCCACAATGAATGACCTGTCGCGTCAACGAGGGCTTCTCCCCATCCCCTACTGCCGAACACCGCCCTGCATGCCCGGCATGTTCTAGTTTCCCGGGCCCTGGCGGGGGGGTGTCTGAGGTCGGCTAGGCCAATCTATACGGGGCGGAGTTGAGGGCATCGGTTGGCGGGAAACGTCCCGGCGCGGAGCTCGACACTCCCATGCACGGTGACCCATCCGAGCACAATTATAGCACCTCACCTGGTAAGGTGCTTGCCTCCGGTATTCCAAATTCCCCCCCCTGTATGTCCGAATTGGGGTACTCAGTCGTGGACTACCGGGTGCCACCGCTGGGGCCGCCTGCCATGGTCCAGGTCCCGCCAGGCGCCGATCCACTAACCTCTGGACCATGCTCTCCAGGTCAGGGCCCCCGTCGGGGGCGGGCCCCCTTGGGGGGCCGCCCCCCATCACGGGCCCCATCTGACACACCGCCACTGCGTGGCGCTCGCCTCCCCGGGCCAGGGGCCTCGCTGCTTCCCAACGGGCTGCAGCGTCGGCCGCCTGACTCATGGTTTGCGGGCGCCACATGGCGAGCTGTTGCCGGAGCTCCAGATCCGGAAGGGCCTGAATAAAGTGATCCAGCGCCAGGCTTTCCTGGGAACTCGCTGCCATGTCCGCGTGTGCAATCCCGACCGCGCGGCGAATATCGTGAGCAAGTTCCCCGATGGTTTCCTGGGGCTTGCGTTTTCGCTGCGCAAGTTGGGCTTTAACAAGCTCGCTTTGCTGTTCAATGCCGAACCGATTAATTAATGCCGCACGGAGAGCTGGCAGGGTGAGAGCACCCGGTGGTAAAGCCGTCAGCACCTCCGCCGCCGCACCGCGCAGTGCCCCCACCAGGTGTACTCCACCTTCGTCCGGATTCCAACCGTTGCCTTTACACACGTACTCAAACTGCGCCAGGTACGCCCTCAAATCACTCTTGCCGTCATACGGCGCGAGTGGGACCTTGTGGGCGCCCGAAGGTCGGACCCCGCGCGTCACTCCTTGCGGGATCAACGCGGGACCAACCTGTTCGGGCTCCCACAGTACGTTATTCCCGGGGGGCTCCCGCGCGTCCCCCGTCCCTCCAAACACTACCCCTCCTGGTGTCGATGCCTGGGTCGCCCCTCCGCAACCCGCTACCCACGCCATGCCCCCACATCCTTGCTCACCAGCACCCCCCTCACTCCCCATAGCCAAACCTCCTTGCACACCTCCCCTGTCCATCCACTCCGGACCAGTCATACATCTTACCATTGGTCCCTCACGAACACCCGGGTCTACACCACCCCCCAAGCCGACTGAATCTCCCCTCACATCATATACATTGCCACTCACCTCCGTACTTCGTCGTCGCACCTCCTCTGCCACCTGCAAACTTTTTATTTGGTTAGTGAGCACCTCATCATGATTTGAACACAGACCTTGTACATATTCCATGACTTCCTCCTTTATCTCCCTCTTAGTTTCCCTCCGTCTCTTCTTAATTTCACTCACCCCCTCTTCCACCTCCTCTAATTTTTCCTTTACCTCCTTCATCTCCCTGTGCGCCCCCTCTATCTCTTCCTCTAACGCCACTTTAACCGTTTCTATGTGCGTCCTCACCTCTCGGTCCTTCGTCTCTATTACTTCTGTCACCTCTTCCAACTTCTTCGTCAACCCCTCATGTACCATCTGACATTCCTTCTGTGTCGCTATTAATTCATTTTTTATGTCCTTTTGTGTCGCTTTTAACCCCCCGATTATTGCAGTGTTCTTTTCCACTTGGTCCGCTAGTTCCCTTTGTCCGACTGTCAGCTGTTCTACTCCCTTCGTCAGATCCTCTATGCCCCCCTGTAACCTAGCCGTATTATTCCTCACTTCTTTCTCCATACGCTTCTCACCTCGCTTTACCTCCTCGCGTAGCCCCGAAACCTCCTCACCCACACCTCGTCGTATCTCCTCCTTCATCTCCTCCATCTCTTTTGTAGATGCCACCCTCATCTGTCCCAATTCATCCCTCTGAGCATCCAGTTTACTTTCTAACCCGATTTGCACCTCCTCTATCTGGTTTCCCATTCGTTTGATTTCCCTGGCAGATTGTTCCCCTATTTCCCGCAATTTGTCCTCCATCCTATTTTCTAACCCCATTAACCCATTTTTCACCCCCTCTAACTGATTCTCCTGGGCAGCCATTCTGTTTTCCACCCCCGTTAACCCATTCTTTACCTCTTTTATCCCGTTGTCTAACCCCTCAAAATTATTGTCTAACTTCCCAAATTTCTTGTCTAACTCCTCAAAATTATTGTCTAACTTCCCAAATTTCTTGTCTAACTCCACGATTTGATTTCCTAGTCGCTCCCCCATTCTGTTTTCCATTCCCTCCATTTCCCTGGCTCTTTTTTCGTTGTCGCACTTCGACTGTGCCATGTATTCGCTAAACCGTGCCATGAACTGCTGCATGTTAAAGCCCGCTGATACAGCGGGCTCGGCTACCGCGCGCTCGTGCGAGGCGCCTCTTTGCGCATCTGAAACCTCGTGCGCGAGAGCGCCATTTTGTGCGTCTGATACACCCTCAACCGCCTCCTCATTGCTCCCCTCCATTTGATCCTGGGTTACTCCTAACCCCTCTATCTCTCCCATCGGCATCCCGTCGCCTTGACCAGCCATGGCGCGATTTCAAAATTTGGGTTTTTCTTAAAAAAAAAACATTTCGGCAGCTCGTAATTTTGACCAAATTTTTTTTTTTCCTCTATTCGTTTTAAAAATTTGGTTCGGGCCTCGAATCCCACTCCCAGACACCAATTGTTACTTAATAACACAATTGGTGTTCCAAAATTTGGGCCTAACAAATTTAGTCCCAGGTCCGAATCCAACTCCTGACAACCAATTGTTACAGATCGCGGATTAAGATGTTATTTACCGAGCGGTGGTATTGCCGCGACCTAACAGGATCCCTGACTCACCCGATTCACCCAGAACTTTGGCCGTATCGCACCACAGCTGCCCAATAGGGAAAAGACAAAGGCAACGAATGCAAAGAGGAAAACGAAGGCAAAGAAAGGTTTGGAAATACGACTGAATTTATTGACTATTTACACACAAGCAAAAAGGAGCAATCAAGTTTATTTACAACACATAAGACGCAGGTGACACAGTGCAAATTCTAGCTTACCTACAGACTTAATTAAATACCCAGGGACAGAACAAACAAAACAAACTCACGTATACAAGAAGGGTGGAAAGGCAGGAGGTGGATGGCTGGAGGGAGAGGGAGGTCCAAGGGGGTCCCGCAGCACAACCAGCGCGTTTAGCAGCCGCCGTTCAGGCCAGGCCCCACGCTGCTGTTTTGGCTGCTGTGTACGTCGCGTGCTTTGCCAGGCCTTGTCCGACTCGTCTGGTCCAAACCCTCAACTCTTTCTTGGTTCACTCACTCCTCACCACCGACTCCTCACCGCAACCAACTGACCACCGACTCCACTGACTGACTCTTCACGACTCTCTCTTGACGACCAACTCCCTCTGGCAACCGACTCAGACCAACTCAAAGTGCATCTCTCGTGGGAACACCCCCGCCGTGGGTTATATAGGCCCCGCCCCTCAACCTTTGCGAACCTCCCCCAAACGTTCTCTCCCCGCCCTCTCAAGCCAAACCCCTTGTTCATGGTTGGTCGAGTGGGGCTGGATCACTCCTCCCCTCTCTGACGAGGTGGGGACCCGCCTTTCTTCTCCGACTCAAGCACATGGTCAATGGCGGTTATTGGAGGGGAGGTGATTGGGAATCGAGGGCCCAGCAATGACGAGAGGGGATGTAATATGGAAATGGAGGTTTTGGGGATGGGAAGGAAAGGGAGATTTTGGGGATGGGAAGGAAAGGGGATCTATTCTCTTTCACTGGTGCAATGGAGTATTTCAATTAATGGAAGACACAGCCTTACACTAATACACATAATAAGGATATAACTGTCAAAAAAGATATATCGTGTCCTGCATGTATGTTTTATGGACTAACTACGGGAACGCCCTTTGACCTTTATACAACCACAAACGGAGGGAGGAGGGGTGATATTTTACAACAACCTTTTACAACAACATTTTACCACAACAATAATAAAAAAAAAAATTCTCATATCCACAACAATATGTATATGTATATATATATATATATATATATATATATATGTATATATATATATTGTTGCGGATATGAGGACTGTATTTTTTTGATTGTGTGTATTATTATTATTGCTTGAGTCTGGCCCCTCCTGCCTCCAGTGTTGTGTAAAGGTCAAAGGGTGTTCCAGTAGTTAATTCCATAAAGCATACATTGAAGGACACTATAAAACCCTTGTTCAGTAGCTTATATCTTTATTATGTGTTTTAGGGTAAGGCCTTGTCTTCCATTAAAATGACACTCCATTGCCTCAAGTGAAATAGATAGATTCCCTTCATTCCCATTCCCAAAAACCTCCATTTCCCCTTTCGTCATGGCCAAGCCTCAATTTGCCAATTACATCCCCTCCAAAGCCGCCATTGAACATGAGCTTGGGTCGGGGAAGAAAGGCGTGCCCGCCCGTCGTCATCAAGGGCGGAGCCAGAGGGTCGCGCGACCAACCATGGCCGAGGTGAGCACACCGATGGGCGTGTCCTGAAGGCCGGCGGCTTAATCGCCGGAGGCGTTATAAAAGCGCGGGCGCAAGAATGACAAAGAGAGGTCCATGACAAAGAGAGGTCCATGACAAGAGTGGCGGTTGCATCCACAGCAGCTTGAGCCACCGAAACTGCATCCCCAGCAGCTTGAGCCACCGAAACTGCAGCCACAGCAGTGTGGGGCCTGGACGGCAGTTTGGAGCAGGGCCGCGAAGGAACGGCGGCTGCCCAACGCGCCGATCGTGCTGCAGGACCCGTTGGACCTCCCTTTCCAGCCATCCACCTGCCATTCCTATCATCATTCCCCGTGTAAATGTGTTCGTAGTCTGTCTTTTGTCTTGTCCCTGGGAATAAGTTAAGCCTGTTAGATAAGCTAGTATTTTCACTGTGTCTCTAAAAGCTTCTGTAAATTATTTTATTATCTTTCCTTCTCCTTGGTTTCTTTGAGCCTGTAAATAGTAATAAATAGTAATCGTATTTCAAACCTTTTTTTTGCCTTCGTCTTCCTCTTCTTCACATCCGTGTCGTCTTTGTCTTTTCCCTCATTGAATAGCTGTGGCGCGATCTGGCCAACGTTTGGGGATCGGGTTAGTCGGGGAAAAACTGTTCGGCCGCGGTGCCTCCGCTCGGTAAACAACATCTTATCCGCGGACCGTAACAATTGGTGTCAGAAGTGTCGGATTCGGACCTGAAGCGCTTAACGCGCTCAAAATTACAAACTACCGAAATAGCTTTTGTTTTACAAAACCCGAATTTTTAAATCGCGCCATGGCTGATCAAGGCGACGGGATGCCGGTGGGAGAGATAGACGGGGTAGAATCGGCCCAGGACCTCGGGGAAATGTATGTGGATGAAAGAGAGGAGGTGAACATTGGCAATGTGGTTGAGGAGGTTTCAGGCGCGCAAAATGGCGTCCTCGCGCACGAGGCTTCAGGCACGCAAAATGGCACCTCGCACATGGCTACGGCGGCCGCACCCGCTGCACAAGTGGGAGGGATGGCCCAAATGCAGGCCCTCATGGAGCAATTTATGGCGCAAATGCAGGCGTCCCTCAACCTGCAGGGTGAGCGATTGGAGGGCCAAATGGGACAAATGAGGAACCGGATGGAGGCTCAGAGTGAGCAATTGGGGGTAATGAGGGACGAAGCGAGGGGTACCGGTGAGGGATTAGACAAGAAAATTGAGGGATTAGACAAGAAATTTGAGGGATTAGACAAGAAATTTGAGGGATTAGACAAGAAATTTGAGGGGTTAGACAATGGGATAGAAGGGGTGAAACATGGGTTAACGGGGGTGGAAAATAGAATGGCTGCCCAGGAGAATCAGATCGAGGGGGTGAAAAATGGGTTAATGGGGTTAGAAAATAGGATGGAAGGCAAATTGCGGGAAATAGGGGAGCAATCCGCCCGAGAAATTAAACAAATGGGAGAGCAGATAGAGGAGGTGAAAATCGGGGTAGAAACCAAATTGGATGCTCAGAGGGATGAATTGGGACAGATGAGGGTGGCATCTACAAAAGAGAGGGAGGAGATGAAAGAGGAGATACGACAAGGTGTAAGTGAGGAGGTCTCGGGGGTACGCGAGGAGGTAAAGCGAGGTGAAAAGCGGATGGAGAAAGAGGTGAGGAATAATACGGCTAGGTTACAGGGGGGCATAGAGGGTCTGACGAAGGGAGTAGAACAGCTGATGGTGGGACAGACGGAGTTAGTGGAGCAGGTACAAAAGAACACTGCGGTACTAGGAGGGATGAAAGCGACACAAAGAGACATCAAGGACGACTTGATAGCGACACAGAGGCAATGTCAGATGGTAGGTGAGGGACTGACAATGAGGTTGGACGAGGTGACAGAGGTAATGGAGACAAAGGACCGGCAGGTGAGGATGCACATAGAGACGGTCACGGTAGCCTTAGAGGACGAGATAGAGGAGACGCACCGGGAAATAAAAGAGGTGAAGCAAAAATTAGAGGAAGTGGAAGACGAGGTGAGTGAAATTAAGAAGAGACGGACAGAAACTAAGAGAGAAATACAGGAGGAGGTGATGGAATATGTTCAAGGTCGGTGCTCAAATCGTGATGTGGTGCTCACTGACCAAATAAAGAGTTTGCAGGTGGCGAAGGAGGTGCGGAGACGTGGTGCCAAGGTGAGTGGCGATATACGAGGAAATGTATATGATGTGAGGGGAGCTTCAGTCGGCTTGGGGTTTGCTTTGGACCCGGGTGTTCGTGAGAGGCCGTTGGTGAAGTGTGCGACAGGTCTGGTGTGCGAAGGAGGAGGTGTGCATGAATGTCCGACTCTGGGGTGTGTGAGGAAAAAGTGCGCGCCGAGGAGTGAGTGTGCTGTCGAGAGTGAGTCGGTCGTAGCGCGTGTGCGAGGGGGCACATGGAAGCGCGGTGTGGTGAGTGTTACAGAGGATGTAACGAGAGAGTGTACACCTGTGGTGAGTGTTACGGAGGAAGTAACGGGAGAGTGTGCGCAAGAGGATGCGCGAGAAAGGTGTGTAACGGACGGGTGCATGGGGAAAGAGTGCGCTGTCGAGAGTAAGGGTAAGTGCGTTGTCAAGAGTGGTGGTGAAAGTAGTGAGAGTGACACGGAGCGTGAGTTGGTTGTGGCAGGTGAGAGAGGATGTCCACCTGGAATGGAAGAATGCACACCTGGAATGGTAGAACGCGTATGGGAATGCACGCTGGAGTTGGTCGTGAGGCACGTGGTTGGGTGTGCAAGCGAGAGCACACCTGTGATTGTCACAGAGGAGGTGACCGAGGAGGGGGCGCAAAGAGGTGTGTTGGTGAGGTGTGCGAACGACGAGTGTGTGCAAAGGTGTTCGGTGGTCAGGTGTGTGACCAAGTCTGTGAGCGGAATGAGTGTACCTGGGTGTGGAAGAGAAGGTGCAATGACGAGGAGCATGGGAACAGCTGGATGTAGGAGCAAGGAACGGGCTGCGGGGTGGAAGCATGCAGGTGAGGCATCGACGGTAACCGGGTTAGCGGTTAGAGCGACTTATAGCCGAATCGGGCCCTTGGTGCATGCCGGGTTTCGCGTGCCGCGAGGACCAGCGGGGATCCGAACCACGGCGGGTTCGAAAGGACCGCCGTACGCGATCCACGCTGTGCCTCGCTTTGAACGGCCGCGTCCGTGCTCCACTAGGCGGAGCGGGCATCCCGATAGGAAGGGTCGTCATGGCGACCCCTTTTTGTTGAGATGTTCCGGCAGGTCGAGATTGGGCCATTGGATGGCTCCGTGCCGAGGTGGTGCGTGGGATCTTGGCCCAGGTAAACCTCCTTCCCTGAACCGAAAGCCGGACGGATTCAACCTGCAGGCGACCAAACCACCCGAATTCATTGCTCGGCTTTACGAAGCCGAGTTTAATGATGTCATGACGCACCGAGGCTAGGATATAGCGGACTGTGATGATGATAATAGTGATAGTGGTTTTGATCCGAAATTTAGAAAAGTGAATAGAATTTGCAGTAATTGGAAAATTTTGATTGGCTGGAATTTGGACGAGCAAAATTTATAGTGAGAGATACCCGCTGTGGTGGGATGGCAACTCTGTCATCCCTCACAGCGGGGGCAAAGGAGCACTAGTTATGGGGTTTATGGCAGTGAAAACTAGCCCGGGAGGGTTAGGATAAAATGATAGGGACCAAGAAGATGACCTGAGGTAACGTTAAGGTTAGGTAGTGACAATGATACCGGTAGTGGGGACGCAGGTAGATTAGTGTGGATGATAATGACGAGGGAGCGCAATAATGTAAGGGGCGACGGGGAAGCGCAAGTTTCAGAGGGGAGTAGTTAGATGAGATGATGCCGTGTGTTTGAGGATTGGAAGTGTATGGTGAACAGGTGTGATTGAACAGGTGTGATTGCACAGGTGTGATTGCACAGGTGTGCAACTGAACAGGTGGATGGAGCGGTGTATGAGTTAGTGATGGTGATGTGTGTTGTGTTGACCAAATGGTCCAGGAAGGAAGGAGGGTGCAGGTGGCACCAAGTATGATTGCACAGGTGTGCAACAACAGGTGTATGGAGAATGGCTGTGTGGAATAAATGGTAGTGTGGAATATCTGGAGTATTGGAATGGATGGTCGTGGAGTGAGTAGGATGGAAACTGTGGAGTGGAGTGGATGGTGCGAAGGTGTGAATGGGGGAAGGATGGACCCCCATCACGAATACCCGGGGAGGGGGGTGTAAGTGTTAGGTAGAGGGTATAGGTAAATTGTGGTTGGATATTGGCATCTGTGGTGCGGGTGAAAGAATGGAATATGGATGGGTGCATTAGTGTTGTGGAAATGGCTGGGCGTGTAGCCTGTTAGTGTGTGTAGTTGGTTTGGGCACTCCACCACTGTGAGGATGTCGGCCAGGTGAGGCCGCAGGTGGGCTCTGGGAGCCAGTAGAGTTGTAGTGGATGGGGCCCGAGGATCCGGAGGACGGACCCGGGTAGCCCAGTGCCAGAGGGCACCGAGGGGTGACAGAGCCAGGAGGGGCCTTCCCCAGTTAGTTAGGTTAGGGTGAGGAGCTAGGTAAGCTCGGGTGGCAACTGCAGTGGTGGAGGTGTGCAGGTGGGTAGACCTGCTGGGAGAGCTACACGGCCCAGTCCTGAAATTGTGCAAGGGCACCGGGAGTTGAATCGGGGGAGTGAGACCCCAAATTGAGAAGCACCACAGTTTGGTCAATGGGAATTGGTTTTTAGAACCCATAGTGTAAGATGGCCAATGGATTGGCAGGGAAAGACCCCGGGTAGTGTAAAGTGTGTTAATGTCATTTAGAGGATAGTTTGGATGAAAATCTCCTCGCACCATCTACATCCACTCACCTGAGGTAATGATGGTACTCCACACCATGCCATGGTTGTTTTTAATTATTTTTGATGCAAATGTTTTGGATTGTGAGACGCATCATGACGTGGGTGTGACATTGTGCTTGATGTTCCATCTCTTCCTCCTTATGAGGATTGATGATGAATTGGGTGATGGCAAATTTTGGATAGAGGGATTGTGGGAACGAATTTGGTATAGGGGGAAGATGTGACGGTAGCGACGGATTTGTAATGTGTAAATTTTTGTAAATATGGGGTAAGGGCAAGGGTAGTGTAGGTGACGGGGGGGGGGGGGGGGGGGGGTGACATACGGTGGGGATGAGCTTTCTCACTTCGCTCTCCGTACGCACTTCGCCTTGCATTGCCTTATTGATGTGTACCCTTGAGACCTTACCCCTCGCTCATCTGTCTTGTCCTCCCTTTTGTCTCCCACATGAGGACCTGAGCGCCACTGGGCGCCGAGGGGAGCATGCGTGAGTCCGCCATTGTGCGCCCGGAACTCCCAGAACCAGCTGTCTGCATCGATGCACCACATTATGGACCACACCACTGTGGCCGAGCACCACTTATGGACCCCATGGGTTGGGGCATGGCCCCTCTGCTGGAACCGGCCATGAAGGCCCGAAATCTTGCTGGCGGACCTTGGCCACAGGGCACCGATGCCCCACAGGTGAACCACACTAGTCGGCCCTGTGGGCCATAAATAAAATAAATAAAAATGGACACGTTGGGTGCATTTCATTTTATGCTCAAATAGGCCGCCAGTAAGAAAATGAGAGAAAATGACAACATCTGGAAGAAAGTAAATAGCCAGCAGAGGGAGCCGAAGAGCAAGAGACCACCTGCAGGGTTAGGGGTTGTTTGGTTATTTTTTATTATTGAACAATGATGACTGGTGCTTGAGGGTGCGTTGGTGCGTTTTGGGTGCTTTCATGGTGCGTCGATGCAGAGCAGACTGTCTCCCCCCCAGAAAGAACAATCACAGGTCCTGGGTTGCGTTTTGTAAATAAAATAGCGTCGCTGTAAATAATGCTGCCCACCGTCAGTGTGTAGTTTGAAGACAATTCCGCAATTCGGTTAGCTGTGGGCGTGTCTGTTAGGCAGGGTGCAATGGAGCAGCGGGACATATTTATCTATGTTTTAAAACTGTCGCACTCAGGGTCAGGTTAAAACTAGAGGGAACTACACCTACGTGTCACACTAAATTAAAGTTGTAGGCCCGGGACGTGCCTAAGAGGAGGAGGGTGCAGTGTTGCGGATATGAGGACTGTATTTTTTTGATTGTGTGTATTATTATTATTGCTTGAGTCTGGCCCCTCCTGCCTCCAGTGTTGTGTAAAGGTCAAAGGGCGTTCCGGTAGTTAATTCCATAAAGCATCCATTGAAGGACACTATAAAACCCTTGTTCAGTAGCTTATATCTTTATTGTGTTTTAGGGTAAGGCCTTGTCTTCCATTAAAATGACACTCCATTGCACCAAGTGAAATAGATAGATTCCCTTCATTCCCATTCCCAAAAACCTCCATTTCCCCTTTCGTCATGGCCAAGCCTCAATTTGCCAATTACATCCCCTCCAAAGCCGCCATTGAACATGAGCTTGGGTCGGGGAAGAAAGGCGTGCCCGCCCGTCGTCATCAAGGGCGGAGCCAGAGGGTCGCGCGACCAACCGTGGCCGAGGTGAGCACACCGATGGGCGTGTCCTGAAGGCCGGCGGCTTAATCGCCGGAGGCGTTATAAAAGCGCGGGCGCAAGAGTGATAAGGAGGGAGTCGTCAGAGCAAAGCTGCGTAGAGAGGTCCATGACAAGAGAGGTCCATGACAAGAGCAGAGCTGAGTTGTGTGGTTTTGGTCAGAGTTGGTCGTCAGTGGTTGCGTTGAGTGGTTGCGTTGGTTGCGTTGAGTTGCCGGTGGTGAAGAGTGGTTGGACCAGGAAAGACACGAGGAGAGAGAACCCGTCATGCCAGACCCCCCACCAGCGCGTCGGCTCCACCAAGCAGCTCCGACCCGTGATCCCGCGCACACGACAGGATCGGTGGCATCAGCGGCCGTCGAGGTCCAGCCCGACGTCCCGTGCGGGATCAAGCTCCAGCCACACACCTCCTTCCAGCCAATCCTGCCTGCAATTTCCCCATTCGTGTACGTGAGTTTGTTCTGTTTGTTCTGTCCTGGGTATTTAATTAAGTTTGTATAAGCTAGTATTAGTAATTTTCACTGTGTCTCTAAAAGCTTCTGTATATTATTTTCTTATCTTTCCTTCTCCTTGGTTATTTTGAGCCTGTACATTGTAAATAAATTTAGTAGTATTTTCCACCTTTTGCCTTCGTCTTCCTCTTCTTCACATCCGTGTCGTCTTTGTCTTTTCCCTCATTGAATAGCTGTGGCGCGATACGGCCAACGTTCAGGGAATCGGGTTTAGTTGGGGAAAAACTGTTCGGCCGCGGCGCCTCCGCTCGGCAAACAACATCTTATCCGCGGACCGTAACAATATATATGTATATGTATTTATATATATATATATATATATATATATATATATATATATATATATATATATATATATATATATATATATATATATATGTATGTACATACACATATACACACACTCACATATGAGATACATATATAGATATATGAGGGTCTTGATGAGAAGGTGTTATTTATCGATTGAAATGTAGACAAAAAAACGTGTTTCATGTAATTTAAGATATGCAGTCGGACTCCGACATTCGCGGGGCATATGTTCCTGGAGGATGCCACGAATGTCGAGACCGCAAATGTAGCGGTATTGTTTGAAGGGAGTGGGGATTTATTATTATTTATATACTTCATGGGCTAGGCTCATGGAAGGGCTATGACACAGAACAAATCAGGACACAACATAACAAAGGGAACAGCAGGGGAAAGGGGAAACATAAACAGCAGGCTGGCGGGAGAAAATAGACGGAGATGGACAAACAAGGGATGCAGGTAACGATGAGGGGTATGGGAGAATGCGAAGGGTGGGCATGGTGGAATCATTCTAAGCAAAATTTTAGGGAGGGTGGGGGTGGTTTAACAGGTGTAGAAAAGATCATGATTTTGCATGGGGGATGACCTGAGGTGGTGTTTAACACCTATCTTGAAGACCCGGAGGGAAGAATTGGATTGAAGAGAGTGTGGAAGGCGGTTCCACGGGTGGGGAAAAAAGAAGAACGAGTGAGTTCGAGTGAGAAGAATGAGTGGAGGTGAGCAGTGGTTCTGGATTTTGGCAGTTTCACTAGGAGGGGGTTGCTGCTGGACCATGTGCGTCTTGCAGTTACCGGAGGAAGACAAAGTACAGAGAGGGCAAATAGCCCAGGAGCATTAGCCAAAAATGAAGGGGAAGCCTAGAAGAAATTAGTAGAAAGCTGATTTTTTGCACAGAGCTCCAGAATGTCATGTGAATACCCACAGTACAAAGTCCCACGAGTCCCGCCTTGTGGCATTTTCAAAATTCAAGATGCTGGTAGCACAAGCTACCACAGACATGGACCTCCATATGCTCTTTGGATGGAACCCATTGCAAGTGTACTCTATAGGGGCAATTCAGGCAGCCTTCCAGAACATCAAGCAACACCTGATGTTTGTGCATTCAATAACAGGATGTGATACCGTCTCTGCCCTCTACAATCAAGGGAAGAAGAAGGCTCTTGTAGTGTTGGATAATGGTGACAACTGGGATTGCCTGAGTGTTTTCTCTCGATCTAAAAGCACTCAACAAGAAATAGCGAGAGTGGGAGAGCTGTTTCTGCTGAAGCTGTATGGAGCAGCTCGATCGAAGTCACTGGACAAACACCGATATCTCATGTACTTCCGATCAATCCATAGAACATCTTTGACGTCATCTGGTTTCAAGCTGGAATCACTCCCACCTACTTTGGCAGCTACCAAATTCCACAGCTACAGAGCATACCATGCTGTTCAGCAGTGGCAGGGGAATGAACTGCTGCCAACTGAGTGGGGGTGGCAGTACAGAGAGGGACTACTTGTTCCAATCGAGACTGATAGGCCTGTCGCCCCTGAGAAAGTGCTGAAAATGATATCTTGTGGATGCAAGGCGGGGTGTGGAAAACGATGCACTTGCTACAAGTCTGGTCTGGAGTGTACCCTCTTGTGTACTGTTTGTAATGGCCATAATTGCAAAAACTCTCAGGACATTGATTTAGAGGGTGATAACAGTGTTTAAGTCAGGAATAAGAAAAGTGACATTCAGTTAACACGGTACTGTCCAAAACACTAGAATCAGGTTGGGATGACTGGGATCAAAGTGTTGGTCTGCTTTTGTGTCGTATTGTAATTAAATGTCAAATCCCCATGTGTTGTTTACCTCTTGCAGGCCTTGGTCACAATGTGAAACATTTTGCATTAAATAAAATAATAGCAAATTAAACTTATCATGATTTTGATGTTTTTTTGCATTACAGCAGCAGCAATTTTGTCAGCCATCTTGGATTATATCTACATATCATTATCTGAGGTCACTGAAATATATTCTATTAAAATCCTAGTGTGCTAAAACATATATTTAGCCACGAAAAGTACACTTTTATGAGGTTCTAGGCAGAAGTTATCCATATTTATGTATTTTCCATCCAACCGGCGGCCATCTTGAATTTTGAAAATGCCACAAGGTGGGACTCGTGGGACTTTATATTGTGGGCATCCACATGGTATTCTGAAGCTCTGTGCAAAAAAAATCAGCTTTCTACTAATTTCTTCTAGGTCCTAACCTAATGCTCCTGGGCTAAAAGGCTGAAAGTCTTGACAAGGCACCACCAGGTTTTCGAGTAGGGAGACAAGTTTGAAAGCTCATTCTTGAGATTACACAGATGTTGTTTTCTATCTTTCCAGAGAGTAGACACACTTGTTGCGAGCTTTGTGAAATTATCTGTGGGTGTCGTCAGTTGGGTTTTCCTTCCAGGAGGAGAATGCAAGTTGTTTGAAAACCACTGGCTCACCACAGGCAGAGTACCAAGAGGGGGAGGATGGGCAGTGTAATTTAAGACTAGATGGAATTAATCTGTGCATACGAGAGAGCAGGTTTCTGTGGAAAAATTCCCAGGCTGAATCAATATCAGTGGTGGTGGATATAGAAGACCAGTCCAGATGTGCAAAAAATTAATAAACTTAAACTGTGAATATGCAAAGCGTGAATGGAGAAGCAGGTCACATGTTTTGAACCATAAATACGTGGGGTCCGTGAATGTTGGGACCTCGAATGTCGAGGTCCGACTGTATCAAATTTTGGTTGTTTGTTACTTTCTATTAATGAGCTCACTGAGTCGCATTCAGTGATTTCATGTTTTGTTTTTTTCCTGCAAGGGTTCCTCCTTTTGAAATGTGATCATGGATCTATCTATTCTTTTACCCCCTTTCCCCTCAAAAGATTGATGATTTGAAGCAGCAACTTCTCCTCGCATCTGGAGTGAAGACTGAAAGGATCGTGGAATTTTCTTGTGGTACTATTATATTTTTGGAAGCTCACTGAGTGACCATGTTTTTTGAGCCATAAACGTTCAATACATCTGTGATGGGGCTGACAGGATGGCCTAGAGGTACTCACACTCGCCTCTAAGCTGTCTAGCCTGGGTTTGAATCCCGACTAGCCAACCATTAGGAAACTTCCATGTTATCTCCAAAGCAATATATAGCCCGTAGGTATAAATTGACCAAATTCAGCAAAGCAGAAAGTGTTTGGAAAAAATGGCAGAATGAACAGACCTGAATAATATTTTGGCTAAACTCTGTTAACAGGGCCATCCTGTGTGTATGATATAAATGTTTGCGTACACACCATCTAACAAATATAATTTATTCATTTTCTTTTTCACCCCCTCCAATGTCCACTCACCCTTCTG
Source organism: Myxine glutinosa (assembly GCF_964187855.1). Lineage (NCBI taxonomy): Eukaryota > Metazoa > Chordata > Myxini > Myxiniformes > Myxinidae > Myxine > Myxine glutinosa. Next base: position 102,043,655 of record NC_136261.1, on the reverse strand, counting down.
TTTCAGGCCACGTGATTCCCCCTGAGCACATCTTACCAATAATCCTTAGCAGTGGGCCAACTCGCATGACATTCGATTTCACATTTCACAACCGTGAAACTCCTGAGCTGGTTTGTTTGGACTTTATTTACTTCTTAAGATTAAATATTGTTGACATCCATGATGGATGACCTCACAAGGCTGGATAAACTTCCTATAAAAGGGCCTGATGTGCAAAAATGTAACATTTCAATATTAAGCATTCAAGTGTTAAAAGTCTTCAGGATTGGTTCACCAGATTTCAACCACAGTTTACACAATTGCTTCTACACTGACAAACAAAATCAATATCCATTATTTGCCTCGGTATTTGTGTATTTGTGTGTAATCTCAATATCTGTGTCTAGATGGATGAGGCCGGGAGGGCAATTGTAAACATCTCTACAGTGGTTCCTGGAGGCCTAGTTTGCTTCTTTCCATCTTACAACTACCTCCGGCAGATGCATGCTCGCTGGCAGAGTAGCGGGCTGCTGGATCGTCTTGCTGCTCGCAAAACGGTTAGTAAGACTTGAACCATGGAATGGTAGCTGAGAGTCTGCACTACCAACCATAACTCGAGTTTTGTGTCCCTTCCAGGTTTTTGAAGAACCCAAGAAAGCAAGCCTTGTTGACAAAGTGTTGAACGATTATTCAAGGTGCATCCAGGTAAACTTTCCCGTGTTTGCAACTTCAGTGTACTGGGCTCGCAAAATCGACTGTCCGGCGTCCTGTGGCAATCACATTTTTCTGTTGGGCAACTATAATTTCCTTGCTAACATTCTGGTGGGCAACCACGTTTTTTCAGTACATCGATGACAAGGGTGCACAAATTTGTGGAATGGAACATTTCAGTCATGTACTTGTTATGGTGCAGATGCTCCAGACTCAGTCCATCCACTGCCTCCTGTGAAAAAGGGGGTTCTCTTGCATGAACCGAGTGAAAACCGCCCAGAAAACTGTTTGTTGCATCATACTTTGAATGATCGAATGCATATCTCATCAGATGGATGTGAAGTGAATCAATATTTGCCGTTTAAGGCAGTAGAATATTGTATTTTCTTAGCCAAAGGTACCAGGCATCTGGACCCCAAGTCCCCAGTAAGACAACAGAATCCCAACAAGAGTGAGCAGGCCCAGAAGCCACTGACTCAAGTGCTACAGGAGCAGGATGATGAACCCTCAGATTCTGAGTCACAGCAGGATGTCCCGGTGGATGAAACTTCAGTGATGGACAATTATAATGCAATTGTTTCATCTGATTCTAATTCAGTAACTTTCTGATCACATCTAATGGAGAAAGCTATTCTTTGTGAAATGTGGGACGAACATGAAGGCTTTCTACTTGTAGCAATCAGATGTTGTTGTGGGTATTCTGGTGTTGTTGTATCGTCCTGGACAGTTCTTTCGAACAAGCCCGCGGCACAGAGAAAGCCGATTAATCTTCCAGGAGCGACCCGGAGATCCCGCCACATCCAGGATGGTGTACTCCACCTTCACAAAGTCAGGGCCACAACAGAGTTAGAGAAAGATAGAGGGTGAGAGAGAAAAGAGACCAGAAGGAATGTGCCGGTTCATGGGCACCGATTGGCACTCTGACCGTGACCGCGCTGCCCTGACGAATTCGGGCAGCAGGGAAGAGTGGGGAAGATTTGGCCCCCAACTTACATTGGGTATTGCACAACCACTGTGAAGAGGCATCCCTGATAGTTGCTAGGTATACTGTATTCACTAATGCTCAATCATCAAGTAACTTTTCATGGGTATTTTTGGAGAGCGAAGGAGATATGGAAGCTTGTCTTTTTAAAATATTGTCTTAACTCTAATAGCTGTACTCTGACTACAGCAGAGAAATAGTAAGAGTTTAAATTCTGAAAGGTAATATTTTGTCAGAAAATGACATAACTTTCAGGACTTGCAAAATTTCGTAAATTGGGATTTTTTATTTTAGTCGAGGTGGACAACTAAGAAATGGCTGAGGGCAACCAAATATTTGGTGTGGCCTTCCCAACGGGCAATCAAATTTTTACGAGCCTTGGTTATATCCATTGGGATTTTGTTTTTGAGGTGGGAGTGATGGTCGTTGCAGGATTATTTTTTTCCGATCGAATACTCGTAAAGGTTATTCTGTGAATCCTTGGTCTGAATGTTGATTCCACCATTTATTAGTTTGGCTGGAGTCGTTACTGATCAGGTCAGAAAAGGACAACCTTTGTAGTTGGTTGAATTTTTTTTGACTAAGATTCGTGTGGGAACATGTACATGTCATATTCAGTCCTAGGACCATGGCATTGGTGTGCTTTTTCGCGAAATATTATTATATTGGGAGGCAACAGACAAACCAACACACTAAATAGACTTTGAACCCAGGATTCCAGACATCATGATTATTCAAGGAGCATTACAACTGTGTATCACATCACAGCCAGGGGTTGAGATGGGAATGCTTAATATAAACGGCCAACCAAAACTGCTTTTGAGATTGATATTTTTAATTTTTTTTTAAAAATATTCCAGTCACTTTTCAGCACTTCATTTTCTTTCCTGGTTTCATTCTCCTTTCTTCATCCACAGACCTGTGTAGCAACTTGTGCAACCATGACTGGAGCAATCTTGCTATCTGTTGTTGGCGGCAAGATGAGTGAGGGAATCAACTTTTCAGACAACCTTGCACGGTCTGTACCTCTTTCTTTCCATAATTTTGCCAGTTTTATCCCCACTTGTATTTCCTATCTGGAGATAGCCATATGAAGTGTAACACTGCTTATTTTCCAAGTTAGTAGAAAGCAAAACTAATGTATAACTTGCTTTCAATCACCAGCAATTATTCAACTCAAGCTGGCAAAAGTAAACTAAGGTCTCAACATTTTATTTTTTGCTATTGATTAAATAATTTTAGTTGTTGGGCCAAAGAATAGAACAAATGTATGGCATATGTGGTAACACCAAATTATGGTGAACTGACAAATTATTAATTGTTCATGACAGGCTAGGGTACCTAAATGCAATGTAATAAACCCATTTTTCATGTAGTCACTTCTACCAAGCAAACACCACTGCAGAAGACGAGCAGTCGCATGTTTTGGGTCATTTCATATTTACAAACGCGTATTTGTGCATTTAACTTCGGCCACATAAGGTAGGTGGCTGTATAAGCCAGTAACAACGCCATTTTTCCTTTACGTATAGCACATATACTCTTATTTACACATACAAACAATTCTGCTGCTCTGGTTTTCTTCTTCTTCAGCCATTGATCATGTTTACATCATTCAACGCTTCCTTCATGGTGTCAGTTCCAAACGCATCAACTCCTGCTCGAGTGTTTGCTGGACATTCAGTGATGAAATGATTCAAATCCTCAATTGATCCTTTGCAATTTAGACAATTATCACATTCTGTCAGGCGAATTATGTGCTTGGAAGCTTGGCGTAAACGAGAGTGGCCTGTTCTCAGCATGGCAATAGCAGTAGATTCACATCTTGATAGACCCATTTTATCTCTAAGCTCAATACACCCTGGTCCGACAATGTCATAATGTTTGTTAGATGTGGTAGTTGAGATCCAGGCATTGTAAACATGTCTTTCAATTCACGATTTAGATAATTTCACATTGATTGGTGCATCATAATAAAGTAGCTTCATTGGCTGTTTTGTCTGCTGCTGTCATTACCAATCAAAGTATCAGAACCAGCTACAAATTGCAGCGTAAAATGGATATCATTGACTTTGATAAGATGTTTCTTATGATTCCAGATCTGATCACATACATTTTCAGATTGATTTCCTAGAGCTAGATTTAAGTTTAATCATTTTGTTCTGCGATTTATCAGTTGATCATCTATTCCTGATATCACTGGTATTTTGTAATGAGTAGTTTCTGAAATAACGGTTTAATTGGCCATCTTAATTACCCGAATGTTCAGGCCGCCTAGCCGACCTCATGGCTAGTTGTGGTTTCATTACATCCCTCCCATCAGGGGTATGACTTTGCCTCTGGCACGCCCAAGGGTTGATGTGACTTTGGTCACATGACTATGTCCTCTTTCTTTCATTACCCCGCATGAGTGAAGTGAAAGTGGGGTTAAGCAATTGGTTCACTTTATTTGTCCTACTGTTTACTGCAAACGTCAGTTTATGATCGAGGAGCAACTTAATTTCAATTGAATGTTGTATTTTGGACATGAATCGGAAGACATAACTGTAGATTAGCAGTGCTTTGGCTCTAACTTCATTCTGATAGCACATGTGCAGAGAGGAGTGAGATTTAAAAAAATGTTTTTACGAAGTAGCCCATAGGGCAAAGCCGTCTAGAACAGTGTATGTATGTATGTATGTATGTATGTACGTATGTATGTCCCCTTAAACGTATACCAATCAGAGCTGAGGATCTGGTCACATGACAGGGTGATGTGATTATGTCTGATGTCATTACGGCGGCGGTATGGCGGCTGACTCTCCACACACCGCCATTTTGATTTATATGCCGTTCATGCCGAACATATTGTTGTGGTTTTGAGAATAAAGACAACCCCCCTTCTGTTAGTTGCACCACAACATGTAGCCTCACTTTAGTTCAGTTATTTCTTATTAAATGTAAAGTATAGTCTCCTTCCCAGTGTTAGTATGCGTTGAGACAGGTAAGTAGGGGTAGGCCTCATTGGGCCTGGAATGTCATGTGCTGGGCCTAGGACAAGTCGAGGAGGCCCGAGGGAGGAGCCGGAGGGAGTGGCTGGTAAGTGGCAAACAGCCAATGGAGCTAAAGGGGAGTGGCCAACAACGACAGCCAATGGGAGCTAAAGGGGAGTGGCCAGCAACGGCGGCCAGGGGAGGTCCTTGGAACATTCTGGTGGGACTCGGGGGGGGGGGGGGGGGGGTATAAAACCCGGCCTCGGACCCCCAAACTCTCTCTCTCTATTTCTATTTCGACCCGACCCCCGAACTATTTCGCTCTTTCACGAGCCTCGATCTTGTATACAAAAAAAAAAAAAAAAAAAAAAAAACTCTCTCTCTGTGGTCGAAGCTCGAGCTCTCTCTGCCCCTGAACTCAAGAAGCTCTCAGTGCTCTCTCTAGCCAAGCTCTCTCAAAGGTCGAAGTCTGAGCAAGAAGCTCTCAGCGCTCTCTCTGCCCCGAAGGACGAAGCTCGAGGTCTCTCTGCGTTCTGCCCCGCTCTCGGCTGCCCCGTGCTCCCTGGGTCTGGTCTCTCGTTTGCCCTCGCTTTCGTGAGATAAACACTCTCGCAGGATGATCTCTCTCGTGCCCTGTGCTCTAACGATCTCCTGCCTGGACGCCCTGCACGTGCGCTTCGTCTCGCCGACTTCGGGACGCTCTGCGGAGATTCCCGTGTGTGCACGACTGGAGGCCGACGTCCCTGCCACGAACATCCTCGAGAGACACACCCAACGAGCTGTCCGGGGCGAGCTGCACCAAGCGGCCGCGCTTTGAGCGCATCCTCTTCTTCGTCTCTTTCCCCGCGTGAGTCAGAGGGCCCTTGTCTGGGAAATTAAGTTAAGAACGGTTACGTTTCTACCCTGTGTCTCTTCTCTCTGGCCATTGTACAAATAGTAATAAACCTGTGTTTTGCTTCCACTTGGCCGTTTACGTCTTTTCACAATTGGCCTCGCATTGCACGAGATAAAACCGCTCGATCGGGTTCCTAATAATTAACGGCACGAGTCACGTGACACGCAAACCGCTCGGGCGTATCACCCCAGCGTGACTCGTGTGAGGTTCAGCCCCCATCCTCGTGGCGGCGTGTGTATTGAAGGTACTTGGGTATTTGACCAGAAACCCTTCCACGTGCTCGCTGCGGGGTTGGCGGCTGGAATTGCTTAGCAATCCGCCCCCCACGAGTGTAAAGTGGGGAGTGGACTCGAAGCTCGAGGGGGAGAAGGGTTTAACCCTCCCTTAGTACGTCGACGGGCTCGAGATCCGCAACAATATCGTCTTACCTGTCATATATCACGATCGCCATGCTCTACCTTTATGGTTTTCATTCGGTGTGAAACACAAATAAACCAATTGTTAAAATGACCATCACATATCGAAAGCATCGGCGTTACGTCTCTTTCAACAAAACGGTATGTAACCAACCCTTGTGGGGTATAATCTAGATTACAGTAGATCTTCCCTCAGTTCTTTTCGTAAAATTTACCTCACGGATGTCTGGATTCCTCCAAATTTATTTGTTTAATGTTCTAAACAGCATTAGCGACTGTTAAAAAAGCTAATCATGTGTGTTTGCGGTTTATAATATTGTACAAGCCTGGCTACGCCGCTGTTAGATTTTCGGTCTTGTTTTATTCTGTCTGCCTGCCTGGCAGTCAACCAAAAATATAATCATTCCAAACTGGAAATTATTGTTTTTAGTGGCATTATAAAGGACACAACCAGGCACGAAGAACTAATGTGTCATGTTAAATAAGGTGGTGTAAAATAAGCTGCATCAACGACAATAAACTTACCAACAGGAAAATCTTTATTTTATTTCAATTAAATTACATACTTCAGCACTAGAAAGCCTGGTGTTGGCTTAACGGTTAGGTTTGCTGACTTGAGATGTTTGGGTCCTGAGTTTGAGCCCCTGTCAACCCATTGAATTAACACCAGGTGGGTTGACTCAAACTGTCATCTTTCTGAGGTCGGCAAAATGAGACTACCAGCGGACTGGTAATAGAGGGCATTGCATCAGCGGCACAGCCGCGCCCCCAGAAAATGATGCAACCAGCAGCCACACAGGCTGCACATGAACCACCACTGACACTGTAGAACACAAATCTAATCGTCTTTTTGGCACTTTCAAAACCCTTTCGTTTAGCATTACTTGGACAAAATATTACAGAATTTTACATCATCTCAACGAATCAAATTTGCCACTTGCAGACTCTGTCCATGTCCTTTTTGCTAAAGATTGTATGGGGGTAAGGTGTTCTATGAACTCTCTAGTTTTTGTCAGTATTGGTGACTACTTGAACTTGTCATAACATGGATGTCCAGAATGCTGTAAGGATGTGCATTCCCTCTGCCTGTGCAGGTGCGTGGTCATGGTTGGAATGCCATATCCGAACATCACCTCTCCTGAGCTCAAGGAGAAGATGAAGTACTTGGACAAAAAACTTGTGAGATTGGCATTTGGACTTGAATGCGTATGTTAAGTAATTTCTAACAGCAATATAATGGAGAAAGAAATGCAAAGGCTTCTCCAAATACAGCAACTTGTAAGAGGGAAGCATACACACTCAGCAGGTTTCACATTCATATTCTTTCTGGTATTCTGCCGGCAAGCAGGTCCAGTGCTGCTGAAGCAGTTTCTTGGCAAGGGATATACTGGGTGGTTTGGCATTTCCTCCCCAGCAGTTGTTATGGAAGGAATTTGGAATTTGTTCATGGTGCCGGGGATAACTGGCCTAATCTTCTTGAAGAACACCGTGAGATCTTTAACATCCACCAACTGTCAGCATCCACGTCTGCTGCCAGACGGGATGCCCAGTTTAATGTCCACCCGAGGGATGGCACACACATTGATGAACCACCCTGCCTGTGAAACCACGGGATGACAATTTATAGATACGTGCGATTCAAACCCAGGCTAGAAAACTTCCAGGCGAGTGCGTTTTTCCATTAGCCTTGAACAATGGTTTCTTCCTCCAGGCATCATCAGAAAGAAAATAGCCATATTCCCACTCGCAAAAAAAATTATGCATTCTTTCAAAGCGACTCACAAATTACTTTTGAAAGAAAAAGCAATTTTCCTTTTGCGAGTGTTGATTATCATTAACGTCTGTGGATCCCTGCAAAGCCATCACCTTTATTATCACCTGGAGCAAATTTGAATTTGAGATACCCGTGACTTGTGTTTGTTTCGAAGATCGCTGTTTGCTATTTATTTGTTATCTTCGTAAACTACATAATAGTTGCTTACCTTGTTGTTGAGAAATCAAACGAATTTCACAAAACTGGATCTTAGCACACCAAAAACCATCGACAGCAAGAGCAAAGACCCCATCCAGGTCTGCCATGGAACCTGCGTAACTCGTCTTTGCAGAATTAACTGGGATGTAAAGGAATACGCTATGGTTCACAGAAATTCTACTTCCTGAGGATTTTTTTTTTGTTGTTGTTGTTGTTGTATACAGGATCGAGGCTCGTGGAAGAGGCAACATTTATCACACAAAAAAATCAAACAGACAAACAAAACATATAATAAGGGGAGTGGTAGACAAGATGGGGAGAGAAGGGGGAGCACACAAACACAACATTTGAGGGGAGGGAGAGGGCTTGGGGGGAGGAGGCGTGGGAAAGGGGGGGGGGGTGGAAGAAGTATAAAACACAAGGACACTGCAAGGACTTCCAGGAAAGAAGTTGGTATTTCAAAAAAAAAGTGGATCTGGGGTGAAATTAGCAGGGGTAGAAAAGGTCATGGTTTTGGATGGGGGAAGATAAGAGATGGTGGTGAACAGCTGTTTTAAAGACCTGGAGGGAGGAGTGGGATTGAAGAGAGTGAGGGAGTTTGTTCCAGAGGTGGGAGAAAAGAGGAATGAAGGAGTGAAGGTGAGCATAGAGAGTCTTGATTTTGGCAGTTTAACCAAAAGAGGGTTGCAGGCAGATCTTGTGTGACCTGTAGGAATATTTGGGGACAGAGCCCAGAAAGAGCTGGGGGAGCAAGGCCGGAGAGGAGTCGGTAGAAGACAGAAAGACCACCAACCTGCCTGCGGTGAGTGAGTGAAAGGCCCTCGGAGTTAGTAGTCTAGTAGGAAGACTAGGTCCCCCTGCACCCCCCGGAGATATACTTCTAATCAGTGTTTCTAGATTGGAAAAAATGTGTAGAAAATGACTAGCTATGGCCCCAAGCTGAAAAAATGTCCCACATACCATTTTTATGCAAATTACTGCTGCCATTATCAAAAAAACGATTTTTGACATATCTCAGCCAATATTGCAGATAATTGAAAAATGAAGGTGTCTAGACCCATGTTTTGAAGGGCATAGATCATGATAGAACTATTCATAACATGATTACATGTGTCTATGGTATACTAGTATGCTAATTAGTGCTTTATTTACAAAATAATCACAGTTTTACGAAATAATAGACTCATATTAAGGTCCGTCTACACAGACGTTAACACAAAGTTTTATTTTTCTAAATATTACAACTGTCAAAATAGTCCTAGCACTCAATGTGACCACTCTTCTCTTGCTTGTTTTAGATAAACATCATTAGCATTAGTGATTCTACACTGAGTCAGTCATCATCATTTTCATCGAAATCGTCAGAGTCAAACTCTTCTTCTCCTTCCTCTTCCTCCTCCTCTTCGTGCTCTCCTGTGTTCAGAAGATCCACCAGTGAGGTTGGTAGGATGGGACCACTGGACCACATTGGTTTCAACAGTCCTTCATCAGTCCTTATCCATCCTTGCTCCTCATAAGGTTTTGGCTTTTCGATGATAGGTTGATCGGCTCTTTTGTACAATGCTACGCGGTGGTTCACACGCTGGATGTGCGGCTTCAGGGCAGACTGGCATGGAGGAAGGCGAGCCAGATCAACCTTGGACTTGGATGTGAGGGTCTTGTCCTCTCCCACCATTTTTCGTAGCAGCTTGGCACGGACAATGTCCACTGATGACTCGCGACTCTGGCCGTACATCACACAGGTGAATTTTTCTAACTGCCTCTCCACCTCAGGGTTGGCATCCCAGTTGTCACCCAGTTCACCGAATGCCCTGTGAAACATCGAGGTGCTTCATCGAGGTGCTCTCGGTTGCAAGACTGGGTCATTCTGAGAAGCACAGCAGGGTCAGAGATCATGATGTTCTCCTCCTCAGTGAATCTCTCCATCAACAGCCTCTCCATTGCCTCACACACTGTTTTGAGGCAAAAGAGGGACTTTGCGTAGGCCTTTCCACTGAGAACACCTTTGAGAGATCCACTTGTTACTAGTTGTGCCTCAAAGAGAATCTCTGCATATCCAGAACCACGCATCTTGTGTCCAGTGAGCATCCCGATGTAGTTCATGGATGTGTGGAAGGGTCCAATCGTTACTACATGACTAGCAAATTCATTTGGCCAGCGCCAGATGATGGGAAGGGCTTTCATGCAGACACCCAGATCAAATGTATTCAGGACCCATCTCTGACCCACCTCAGCAGTTGCTGCCTCGGAACGCTTCAGTAGCTCACGAACAACTGCGTTGTCTGTGATCGGTTGGTGGATAGGCGTGCAGTAGTCGACTGTTGATTTGCTGGGTGGGGGAGAACCAGTTGCAGAGGTGAAACCCCCTAGCCCAGGCACAGGCTGCAGGCCACAGCTTCCGATGTATCTGATGAAGAGCCAGATGTAGTACTCTTGCATCGTAGTGGCATAGACTGTGTCATTCTCTGCTGGCGGTGTGAATGATGAGCCTTCAGGGAACTTCGGGCCAACGCGAGTAAAGTGCAAGGGTGGGAGAGTTTTTGGTGTGTCGACCTTCAGGCTACGCTGTTGTGACCTATTGATGGTAGGTAGCATTCGGTCCTTGCTGCTCTCGAACCCGGGCTTGACCTCCTGCACCATGATTCCTCCAGCACTGTTTACAATGTTGCTGCCGTGCACACTGGTAGTGGTTTTATTCAAGTTGTCCCACTCACAGTGGAATACAAGGTTGCCCTCTCCTGTCACAATTTGTGGTGTACGATAAGTTGAGACTTCATCCAGGACCTTGGCGAGAGCAGTTTCCAACTCCAAGGCGAAATCGTAGCTCTCAGAGTGTCCAAGCCTGTGTAGTATTGTGGTGAGCTGTTTGCTTCGGAACAGGTGCCTTACAGTCACACAGAGGAGAATGTGCTTTGGTAACTTCCATTTTCCATCTGACACTGCACGGCACAGATCTTGTCCAATGGAGAAGACCAGACGCTTCACCTTTTCTGTCTCGATGCCCTCCTTGCCAGTCATTAGCATGCTGAGAAAGCGGACAAGGTCTGGAGGTAGGATGTCTTCAGGATTGAGCTCCATGTCTTCAGCTGTTGGTGGCCATGGTTGGTCTTTACACTCTCTGAAAGCCTGTAGAATACCCTGGCGAAGTTGGAGGGCAACATTTTGGTTCTTGTTTGTGCTTCCGAGTGTGAATGCTCGTGCGAGAGCATTGGAAACTGTTATGTTTGAGCTGTGCACAAGCCAGAAAGAAATGACATCACATTTGTCATGATCAACCTTCGTGAAGTGGATATGCTCCTTGATTGGGTCATTCTGTAGGCGTTTCAGTAGTTTCTCTGACCGATAATTTGAGTTCTCATATCCATTCAGTTTCAGTTCCTCGACATAGAGCAAGCGCAAGGAAGAAAGCTGTAGAACTTTATTCTGCTGGATGACCTGGGTTTGAATGTGTTCCAGTACTGAGTTGAATGCCTTTTCATGGGCGGCTGACATGCAAGCCTGCTCCTTTGGTGCTTCGGCTCTGTGAATCGCACGCTCATAGTTGTAGAATGCTGTGCGGAAAGCTTTAAAACATGACGGATGGTGTTTGGCCTCACATGCAAAGAGGTCTTTGTTTTTCACCTTTCGATGGAGTCGATAGAGACCCATTTTCTCAGCCCGTGTTTCGATTTGCTCCCATGCATTTTCTTTGTTTTTAAAGGATGGGAAGGTTGTAGGCCTCTCAGTATTGCGATGAGCATCTTTGGTCTCAACTTTCTCACAAAATATACACTCTGGCGGGAAGATGGGTTCAGCAGAACCTCCTGGTTTACGAGGAGAGTGATGCCATGATGAGGTTGATGGCCCTGGTTCTGTATCATCTCCAAGACGATGAAAGTGGCGGACAAAGTGCTTATAACACTTGCTGTGATATCCTACTCTTTCTAGGTCATCAGGAAGAGTTGCCGGGATCTGATCACATACTGATTGCATACGACATGGGGAGTCATGCGGTTGGTTGAGACGTCTATCCCGGATCTTTTGAAGCAGTTGCAGTTTTTCTGAAGCAGATCCTTTAATTTTACGGAGGGGCGTGAAATCCCCATGATCAGACATGGATGGTACATGAAGGATGCATGTAGGAGGAGAGCTTTGGGCTGCAGGTTCTACACTCCGTTTTCTTTTGGGCATGCTTGCTGTCGATGTCTACCATCACTGTTAAATGACAAATAAGAAATCACGAATGATGTTAAAAGTGCCTGTGAAAGGAGGCTCTGAGTTTTCAGTGAGGTAACAGAGGTTCTGAGTCATGTTCTACACTAGGGTACTTTTTAGCTGACTAAACCATGTTTAGTGGCATCAAAAGTGCTAATAGCTAAAACATCTAAATTCTTCCACACTAACGTTAGCTATCTAGGCCAATGAAACATTGTGCTAAGTTACTGTAGCTAGCTCAGCTGTCGTGCCTCTTTCTGGTTCAATTCATATACAGAAGTCAACAGATATGTCTCATGTTTGGCATTAACAAAAGTTTAAGTTACACCGACATTAGGAACATACTGTACATAGATGAGGCTAGCTTTAACGTTAGCTAACATGGTGCTAGCTGGCTCAGCTGTTATTCTGCCTGTTTATGATTTCATGCAGAAACTGAAGTCAAGAGTGTGAGTAACATTATAGTTAGCATCTTACCTGGCTAGATTGGAGGATGAATACCAAGAACAACACACAGATGGAATGGAAGACTGAACTTTCAACTGAGGTATTCAATAACATCAACGTTACCAATTGATACGAGCGCGCGACATTACCAATTGATACGAGCGCGCGAGCGCGCATGTTACATGGATGGAAATGTAAAATGGCAGCTATAGCAGCACTAATTTGGATCTCTAGTCTGTCATTTCTGCACTGTGATTGGATAACATAAAAAAATATGTTTGGGAGTTAACAGCAGGAGTTGGTAGATTTTACGTGGGCTGGGTGAGAAACCTTTAAATAAGCAAGTGAAAATCTCTCGCAATACAAAGTCAATGGTGGGAAGAAAAGTTGAGTGGTACCAATGTTACTGCCAATGTCCCGCCCCTATGCAAGACTCAGGAGCATCTTGTTGACATTTAACCTTGAAAATACCTGGGTTTAGACCCCTTATGTACCATGTTAAGTTATCTGCAGTATTAACGTATCCTTATCATTTGTAAAACTGATTATTTTGTAATTACAGCACTAATTAGCATACTAGTATACCATAGACACATGTAATCATGTTATGAATAGTTCTATCATGATCTATGCCCTTCAAAACATGGGTCTAGACACCTTCATTTTTCAATTATCTGCAATATTGGCTGAGATATGTCAAAAATCGTTTTTTTGATAATGGCAGCAGTAATTTGCATAAAAATGGTATGTGGGACATTTTTTCAGCTTGGGGCCATAGCTAGTCATTTTCTACACATTTTTTCCAATCTAGAAACACTGATTAGAAGTATATCTCCGGGGGGTGCAGGGGGACCTAGTCTTCCTACTTGACTATAGCTTCATCGCGGGAGATTCCAATGATTCTGAAAACTTTGGTTTCAACAGCGTGAAGCCGAGCTAGGTGAGAGGCAGGAGCAAGTCCTCCCAGAGGGAGGAACAGTATTCCATTGAGCTGTGGATGAAAGCTTTGTATGTGTTGAGGAGCTCAGGTGTGCCAAGGAAGGACTTTGCACGACGGAGGATGCCCAGTCGGCGACTGGCTTTGGAGGCCAGCTTGGAAATGTGGCTTTGCCAGGAAAGATCATGGCAGATAGTGAGACCCAATCAGCAGATAGTGAGACCCAATCAGCAGATAGTGAGACCCAACTTATGGATTCTTTCTGTACTTTCTGTGTGTACTATTGGGACAAAAGTCCCAATATTAATTAGAAGCCATAATGTAGTAATGTGCCTCCATCGATACTGCAGCAATGCAACGCACTTGTAAATGTGAATCATAATTGGGCTTAAGTTAACTGAGAACGTAGAGCTAAATACAGGATGTAGAGTGTAGATTGGTTGACACAAGATAGTATGCAAGGTACAAGGAAGCCAATTGAGGCAGGATCTTATTCCCTCCAGCCCCGAGACATAGTGCACCATCACATGAGGAGCAATTGATTCAATAGAGTTTGGAATTGGAAGAAAGGGAAGAACATTTGATGAATGAAAATACAATGGGATGGAGGGAAGCTGAGGAGTAGCATCAGACGTGTGATCCTGACAGCGCTTATAACAGCGGTAATTACGAAACCACTGATCCAACATTAATTAGGAAATATCTGTCTCGTTAATTAACACTATTATCCACCAAGGCATTTTTGTCACATTATTACCACGTTTACTGCCCTTAGGATGACCAGTCGGATGTGAAGCTGCAGTCATTTCGCGAATTGTCGGCTTTAAGGGCAAATCGAATACAGAGCTCCCCGAGCGGTGTTGGATGCGTCGTGTTTTTGTCTAAACAGGCCCGTTATCAGGATTACACTTACTCAATTGAAACCCTTCTGGAAAAAGCCAACACACCATCTAAACCAAAGCCAACATACCAAAGCCAAACGATTTTATAAGCACAGCATGATGCGGAACCAAGGCTGGGATGCGTGTTGGGAAATACGGTTAATCTACTCAAAGAAGATGCGACAAAACAGACAGAGAATCCTGGATTAAAGATGGATTAAAGAACGACACAACGTTTTCAATAAATAAACAAACACTCAACCGTGGCACGTGCATCCTCAGTGCTGCAGGGCCTCATGTGGGCTTGGCTTACAAGTGCCACCCGCAGGGCCCTGTGGTTGCATGAAGGACAACATCGTTTTAGATATGAACCCAAATCCCATGTCTTTTGTAATACGAGGAAACTAGCATGGAACCCGTCGCTTCGCTGACGGTACTTGAACATAACTTGTACATGTTAGTATAGTAATAGTTTATCGAGTGTCAATATTTACCATTATTTTTATTCCAGAAACATTTTGTTTACTGCTAATAACTCGGCTTTAATTTGAGTAACCCGCACGTTTATTTGCCAAAAACAATAATATGAATTTGCTTTGTTCCCAGGGATCAGATGTTATGTCTTTTTTTTATGCCTCCGCCGACGAAGTCGCCGGAGGCATTATATTTCCGGGTTGTCTGTCTGTCTGTCCGTCCGTCCGGGCTAAACCTCGTTTTCCTCAGCAACCATATGTCCGATTGAGACAAAACTTTCAGGGTAGAAGTGACACCCATGCAGAATGTTTTTATGACAATTGTGACGTCATAGGTCACGTGGTATGGCAGCCATCTTGGATTAAAAGCAAATAATTAAAAAATGATTTCTCAGAAACTGCTGAATGGAAAATTTTTAACTTGGCACATTGTCAAGTACTCCCAATGGGGAACAAAAGCATGATAATGATGACATAGAAGCCATAATGGATCATACCATTATACCAGCCAGCCAAAAGTGGTATACCAGCCAAAAATGTTTTAATCGAATTCCTTATCCTAAAAATCTGAAATTGCATGCACATACTACCCATTTGTGTTGAAATATTACATTTATGACATCATAGGTCACATGGTTTGGCAGCCATATTGGATTGAAGGAAAATATTAAATAATTATATCTCTGAAACCGTTCACCCTATCGATGCAGAATTTTACAAATATCATCTAACAGCACTGTTGCATATAGTTTGAAAATGATGATGTCATAGGTCACGTGGTTTGGTAGCCATCAACAGAGAAAAACGAACCTTAACCGATCAACATGAAACTTCACAAACGTGATCCCCTACCCATACATATGCAGAGTGATGGCATCTTCCCGTTGTGGGACTATGTGGAGGCATATTGGCGACACAGTCGCATTGTTCTAGTTTTTTTTTTCAATTTGCAAAATGCATCAAGTTTATTCTCATTTATGCTTTGTGATGGTGAGCAAAAGTGACAATCACGGAAACAGGTTATTTATACATCTCAAACGAACGTTGTGAGTTCATTATTGTTATTATTATGATAACGATATTATTACGAAACGTATGCTAATAGGTTATGGCTTGTTAGCATTTATCAGAAGTGGTTTCAGAATATCAGAAATGAATAATTATACACTGCTATAAGGGCAAGCCTAGCGCAGACGTAACGCTGTAATGATGTCTAAGACAGAACGGTGCCTTACTACATATACTGCCGTATTACTAAATCCGTTATCCTGATGCCTACCGTCTGCCATTTCGCCCCTCGCATACAGACATCAGATATATGGGTTGTGGTGATCAACTTCCATCAGCAAAGCGATGGGACAGGTTGAGTGCCAGATGCCATGATGATGTACATGTCTGTAGATGCTTAACCTAGCGCTATAGAAGCAAGGACGTCCCATACGTAACTCTGTAATGACGTCCCAGAGAAAAGAGCTTTACAGACAGAGGGAGGGACGGACGGACGGATGGAGAAATTGGGATACTTTAATATATAGATTATTCTAAATTCTTACCGTGCCATATTACAGGGATGATGGATGATGCTAAAGTCTTAATTCTGGCTCTGACCCCTCCCCCTGTGGTTCCCCATCCCTGTCCCCCTTTCCATGTCACACCCATGAATACAACAATACATTTTTTGTAACTTTGCTTTCATCACTTTATGCTTTAATCACCTCAATATTCATTTTTAAATTTTCTCCATCTCTCTTACTCTTGGTCACTTAATCTCCAGGGTGTTGTGAAAGGCAAGAGTGCAGGGAGCTTGCTGTGTGACAATTTGTGTGCAAAAGCTGTGAATCAATCAATTGGTAAGTGCTGTGCAAATATTAACCTTTGTTAATGGTAATGGATTTCTGGACATTTTGATTCTTTGAGTTCTTGCCCCAAATGCTTGAGGTCTAAATCCCAAATCCTTGATGCCTATTATAAATTGTAAAGATGTTTATTCCCACCCCAAAATAACGATCATATTGTATTGTGGTGAACATGGTTTTACCAATATGTAGTATTCTTATTGCATTTCAATGCTGCCAGTAATTGGAATAGGGTGGGGTGGAAGGGTGAGAGTTGATAGATCATAGACTTGCTTTATTTAGAATGTTATAACTCATACAATGGTTGCATAAATAATTTGTTTAGAACAACAAATGCACATAGTAGTTTGGTTCCTCCAAGCTGTTAAGGATAGGATAATGCATCCTCCTTTTATAGGAAAGGATGAACACATGGTAATCATTTATGGAGAGGTTTTGCGTGTTCTTTCCCACACCAAAGAAAGACAAATATAGCTGTATTTAAAAGCATCAATTATATTCCTCACCTTTACTGAGCCTCTATTACATTTACCATTCCCCTCTTTTGTTTTGTTCCTACTTTCCATTAGCCTTCCCAATGTCCCCAACTCCATATCATCATACTTAACATTTTCTTTCTCAAGGACGAGCAATACGTCACTCCGGCGACTATGCGAGCGTGGTATTGATGGATGTGCGATATTCACGCCCTTCCATTCGTCAACGGTTGCCTGATTGGATTGGAGCGCAAACTCAGATTTACCCCAACTTTGGACCTGCGGTGGCTGCTATCCGTAGGGTGAGCTGTGCATTTGGAGAAGCAAAGTTTTCAATGTTGTAAAATATGAGAGAAACGAGAAAGGTTTCTAGAATAAAGCAGTCAGTTACAGTGTCTTCAGAAAGTATTCACACCCCTTGACCATTTCACATTCTGTTGCTTTACTGCCAAAATTTAAAATGGATTAAATCGAGATTTTTTTGTCACTCATCTACACATAATACACCATAATGTCAAAATGGAATTTTTATATGCATACGAGTTTTAAACTGTTTATTTGTGGGTTTTGTGAGATTAGAAGCTTTTGACACACCCCTCTTAAGAATTTGAGGTACAGCTGGATTCTCGGGAATTGCAAGTCATCAATTACAGTTATTCTTTGATTAACCGTTGCTATTAATGTCAATCATTTTGTTTCCACAACTGTGCTTCAAGTTGACACAAGATAGCTTTTCATATTAAATCTTTAATTTCTGCTTGCAGTTCTATATGACTCGACAAGAAGCTGCTCACACCAAATGAAGTTTTAAACTTCTTGATGCACTTGGTGATTCATCCTGCAAAGGCACATCTCTTGAGCTTTTCTCCACAATAATGTTTTTTTGAAAACTTTAACTGCAGAGTTTGGTTAGAACACGTTTAAAAGCTTTTTGTACGTTCACAAAATGCATTTTGTACATTTATTGGATTATAAATATACTTGAATCATGTATAGAATGTACATACTGATTGTAATAAAGAATTCATTTTGCACATTTTTTGTGTACAGTATTGATACCCAGCTGGCTGTAAGATGGTCCCAGTTGTGAATGAGGTGTTTGTGTGTGTGTGTGTGTGTGTGTGTGTGTGTGTGTGTGTGTGTGTATGTGTGTGTGTGTGTGTGTGTGTGTGTGTGTGTGTGTGTGTGTGTGTGTGTGTGTGTGTGTGTGTGTGTGTGTCACTGGCCGAAAGAGACAACAACAACAACATGCATTTTAAGGCCATTTTCCCTGCTAGAGCGGGGGTTAGCCTTGCGGTCCCCATTACAATCTTCTCCATTTTGCCCTATTTTCTGCATCTCTCCTTGTTAACCCCCTTGCCCGCATTTCTTCTTCCACCATCTTTAGCCAAGTCTTTCTCGGTCTTCCCCGTCCTCTACTTCCTTCTACATTCATTTCCATCACTCTTCTCAACCAGTCACTTTCATCCTTCCTCAACACATGACCAAACCATCTCAACCTGTTCCTCTTCACAGCATCAATCACAGGCAATATTCCCATCATCTTTCGCAATTCATCATTTGTCTTCCTCTCTCTCAACGATACTCCGCACATCCATCGAACCATTCGCATTTCCACCCTTTCCAGCCTTCGTTGCTGCTCTACGTTCATTACCCATGTCTCGCTCCCATAAATCATAACACTTCTCACACATGCAGCATACACCTTTCCCTTCAGCTTCAGCGACACTCTCCTCCTCATCAGCACGCCACTCAGTTCCCGAAACTTCTTCCATGCACATCTCACTCGAGCAACCGTTGCCGAGTCTGATCCACCTTCTCCATTCAGCATGTCTCCGAGGTAGCAAAATGTTTTCACACCTTCCAGCTTCACGCCGTCTCCAAGATCCAACTCAACATTTCCTCCGTCTGCAGCTCCCTCTGTACACACCTTACATTTGAATGTAGCTGCCACACTGGTAAATGACCCTCTCAGACCACTACATTTTTGATGAACCCACTCAGCGCACATTGTACATTGAATGGAGTTCACTCCGACACCCTTCCTGCACACAGCACACGGCCACTTCCCAGTTCTTTCCACCTCACCACATGCTTTACCACTTGCCATCACCTTCGTCTTTCCGATATTCACCTTCAGACCTTTTGTCTCCATACATTCCTTCCACTTGTTCATCTTTTCCTTCAGTCCATCCATACTTTCCGCAATCAACACCAGATCATCTGCAGACAACAACTCCCACGGTAAACCCTCCTTTACATTCTGAGCCAGCACCTCCATCACAGCTACAAATAGTAGTGGACTTAGTACTGACCCCTGATGCACTCCCACCTTCACCTCAAACTCACCACTGTTCCCGTCCTTCGTCCTTACAGCTGTGCGTGCTCTTTTGTACATTGCCATCACTACTCTGATCAACCATTCCTCCACTCCTAACTTCCTCAATGCCCATGTCAATACTTTGCGTGGAATCCTATCGAATGCTTTCTCCAGATCAACAAACCCAAAAAGCAACTTCTTCCTCTTCTCCATGTTCTTCTCCTGCAACTGCCTCACAATGAAAAGCGCGTCTGTCATTCCTCTTCCTGGCATAAATCCAAACTGCATTTCGTCGATCTTCACTTTCTTCCTTATCCTCCTCTCCAACACCCTTTCCAATACCTTCATTCCATGCTCCAATAACTTTATCGCTCAGTACGAGCCACACTCCAGAGGGTCACCTTTCCCCTTGTATAGAGGGACGAGGGTACTCAGTTCCCAATCCACTGGAATGCGGCCTTCTTTCACCACCAGATTACAGATCTCTGTCATTCTCTTCACACCCCAACTTCCTGCTGCCTTCAACATATCTCCCACAACTCCCGTCGGCCCTCCTGCTTTTCCACTCTTCATTGCTTTTATCACTTCCTCAACTTCCTTCTCAGTTATCTTCTCTGCCGGTCCTAAAACTGGGTTACTCTCTATGTTGCCATCCCATTCATTCTCTGTATTCAACATCATTTCCATATATCTTTTCCATCTTCCTTTAATTCCATCTGGGTCGACAACGATTTGTCCCACTTCATCCTTCAAGCAACTCACCCCCATCACATCACACCTCTCTTTCGCTATCTGCTTTGCAATCCTGAATACCGCTTTCTGACCCTCTTCCGAATCCAAGCGTTCTCCGAACATTTTCCTACATGCCTCCTGCGCCTTTGCTACCTCTTTCTTTGCAGCCTTCCTGGCTGCCTTATAACTTTCATGCTCTGCTGTTTCTGCTCCCGTACCCTTTGCCTTCTGCCACTCCTTGAACTTATTCCTCTTCTCGTCAATCCTCTTTCCAACTTCATCATCCCACCACCATGTTTCCGAGTGCCTCGGTGGTCCTTTTGTCCACTGGCCGAAAGAGAAAGGCGCTTTATTTCCACCTTATGGAGTCAGCCTTCTGTATACAAACAAAGCCCCACCGTCGTGCATTTCCGGTTATTCACATGCATTCTTGGCCACGTTTTAGTGGACCACATGTATGCTGTCGTTTTGCCTTCCATAAACTATTTGACTTTGTGTTGGAACCAGAAAAAGGGTCGTTCGATCTATCTCTCTATGTATTGTCGAGCTTTGCACCGAGATAATCAAGCACACCTAGTGCCAGAGAATGACGTAAAACTGGCTCAATGTTGCAAAGAAAATAATCAAACAACTTTTTATTTGAACAAGTTATCGAAAAACTTTTCAATTAAAACTAGAGCGGCAATCTTCGATGTCGCGATGTCAACTGATATGTCTCCGCCCACATTATTACATTATGATACATACTTATACCAAGTTTGACTTGGTTACCTTCAGCCATGCTTAAGTTGTCAGGGTAACAAAACCAAATACAGACTCTGACCTCATGATGCCAAAATTTAATCAGTTCATCTTTGCATCATAATATATACCGATACCAAGTTTGATCAAAATCCCATCAATGGTTCACAAGTTATCTCAGTAACAGATAATCGTGGTAGAGGCACTGTTGTCTTGAAGCAGACTAGTTAACCCCTCCCAGCCATTTTTGTTAATTGAAGAGACAACTTTTTACATTTGTCTTGCTTCAATCAAAGGGGCTGTTTGTTCTGCTTTTGTTTTCTTTGTGCAGCCCCCACCTCGAGTGGCCTTCTGGCTTTGTGGCGGAAAATATCCCATAAAAAAAAAAAAACTTTTTTTACCTAACAGGACCAATGAATGACCTTTGATATCTTGACCCCATAATGTAACCAGATTATCTTTGCATCATTATACAGGGTGAGCCAGAAATGGTCATTTTTGAAATTCGTGTGAAGGAAATAAAAAAAATATTTCAAAATAAATTAATTCATAATATTGAAGTACATAACATGCATTTTTATTATTTTTATTGTTTACTGATTTAGTTTTGCAAAAGTGAGCCCAATGACGTCGTTTCAGCAAGATGGTGAAACCTCTCACACCGCCAGAGTGTCCATGACTACTGTAAGGGCGATCTTTCCAAAGCATGTCATTTCCAGAAATGGCGATATTCCATGGCCAGCGAGGTCACCCGATTTGACTGCATGTGATTATTTATTGTGGTCATATCTAAAGGACAAAGTGTATGTTAACTGTCGACAAACTCTTCATGAACTTAAGGAAAACATCAGACGTGAAATCGATGATATTGACGTGGCCATGTTGCAGAACGTCATGAATAATTGGCATCCAGGATTGGAGGAATGTGTCAGACGAAATGATGCGCATCTCCTAGATGTTCTTTTCCACAAATAAATGGCATGTTATGTACTTCACTTTCTTGTAAGAATTTGTTTTGAAATACAACTTTTTATTTCCTTCACACGAATTTCAAAAATGACCATATTTCTGGCTCACCCCGTATATACTTGTATCAAGTTTGACTTGGTTCCCTTCTGCCGTTCTCAAGTTATAAACCTATTACAGACTGACCTCTGACCTCTTGACCCCAAAATCTAATCAGTACATCTTTACCAAGTTTGACTTGTATCCCTTCAGTCATTGTCAAGTTATCGCGGTAACGAAAACCTATCACAGATGGACATACGGACGGACAACCCGAAAACATAATGCCTCTGGCGACTTTGTCGGCGGAGGCATAAAAAAAAACACTCATTATCGATGTGACAAAGGTACTGCATATCAAAACTTGAACGCTACTCGGTAGAGCACATACCTCCGCGAAGCTGAACAGTTTATGTTTTGTATCCCACTGATGGACCGAATCTGGATTCTGACCTGAACCAAAATCTAACCACAATGTTCTTTTCACCTAACCAACTCGTCCAGGTTTTGTCATAACCTGTTCATAACATTTTGAGATACTGTATATCGTTTTTTGCCCCATTCTCAATGGGGAATAATCACTTTTGAAATTCTCGCATCTGGATGTGGATATTCACCAAAATCTAATCAATTTGTCTTCGTCACACACCCAACCTGTCGACAAAGTTTCGTCTGAATCAGTCCGTGACTTGAGATATCCTGCACAGACAAACAGATGGGGGGGGGGGGGGGGGGGGGGGGGGAGGGAGCTTCAACATTTAGGGATGAGTGTAAATAAAGACAATGTGTTCCCATCGACAATCTACTCATAAAAATCAGAGGAATTATTCAAGTTGTGATAAAAAAATGTATTCGAGTGACCATGATCATTTCCGATGACCATGGTTTACATGCAAGGCATTGACATTTTATTACACTAAAAACACCATAACACAATGACCAAACGAGAGAACTCACCGGTGGAGAGTGCCTGCTCCTTCAGACGGTTGAGCCTCAACCAAGTCACTGCACCTGGTGCTGTCATCCAGCTGGTCCTCTTGCAGGCATTCCATCACATCAGTCTTTGCAGCTTACACTCATCCCACCCTTTTTAACTCTGGTGCAGGGGCCAAACTCTCATACATCCTGTGGGTCCTGTCATTTCACCCCTGTGGAGCATGTCTTTCAATCCTGACAAATCTCACACTCACCTTGGCTCTCCGAAAAGACCGTATGGAAAACGCTCCCATTTACTTTCTCAACAATCCTCGCGAAGAAGTTCTATCACTGAAGTTTTTGGGTCTCACTATCTGCCATGATCTTTCCTGGGAAAACCACATTTCAAATCTGGCCTCCAAAGCCAGTCGTTGACTGGGAATCCTCCGTCGTACAAAGTCCTTTCTGGGCACTTCTGAGCTCCTCACCACATACAAAGCTTTCATCCGCAGCTTTATGGAGTACTGCTCTCCCCTCTGGGCTGGTACTCCTGCTTCACGCTGCAGAAACCAAGGCTTTTAGAATCGGTGGTATCTCCCGCGATGAAGCTAATGCTGAGAGCCTTTCTCTTTCTCTCACCGGAGACAGGTTGGCGGTCTTTCTATTTTCTGCTGACTGCCCCTCCGGGGTAGCTCTCCCTGCTCTGTCCACCAAATATTCCTGCAGGACACACAAGATCTGCCAGCAATTTTGGTGAAACTGCCAAAATCAAGACTCTGCTCACCTTCACTCCTTCATTCCCCTTTTCTCCCGCCTCTGGAACAAATTTCCACACTCTCTTCAATCCCACTCCTCCCTCCAGGTTTTCAAAACAGCTGTTCACCATCATCTCTTACCTTTCCCCATCCAAAACTTTGATCTTTGCTACCCGTGTTAATCCACCCCAAATCCACCTCCTTCAAATTCTGTTTTCTTTCCTGAAAGTCCTTGTAGTGTCTGCCTTGTTTATCCCATGTACCCCGCCCCAGCCCTCTCTCCCACAGATCTCCCGATCAGGCTGACCAGGTGTCCCGTATTTTACGGGATCGTCCTGTTTTTTTACTCAAATGTCCCACATTCCGTTTCAAACCTTCCAGGGACGCCCTTTGTCCCGTATTTTTCGTCCTCCGAACAATATTTGAAAAGGGAAAGGAAAGGTGACATGCAGCGCTGGTGCGTACCCTTCCGTCATGGCAATAATATGCCGTCAAAATGCCAAGCAGCAGCCGGAAGCGGAACACTGTCAATCCTGTCATGGCGTCATGGAACTCGTCGCACGGGACTGGGAGTGATGAAACTTTGAAGGGCCAAAGTTCACTGAAAACGAGGAAGGCAACCACAAAAAGTATGTGCGTCTTTCATGATAAATGGCTGCTTTCTACCAGTTACGACTGGTTGATGAAGGATCCTGAAAATTGTCATGGAGCTTACTGTACAGTATGCTCGTGGAGTTTCACCATTTCCCATGGTCTTTATGATGAATATTGCATTTGCTTACCCCCATCAAATGTTTATGTTTAGTGAGTGTTCTCGCTAATGGGACAAAAGTGGGGTGGTTTTAGTTGCAGGTATAGCGTTGATCTCATGAAAGCTGAACTGCAGGTAACATGCAATGTCCAAGTGGCATGTAGTGATTTCATGGCCTTTGCAAGATCTATACTTGGTCTGCATAGAGCTGTAGCATCAAATGCAAAGTACAATAAATAAATGTGTGTACACAACACACTAACCCTGCACAAACCATCTGAGACAGACATAGTGTTATGCTTGAGCAATTGTTTACCTTTTAGTATGGTTACGAGTTGTGCTTGAATTTTTTTTGTCATATTGCAATTGCAATCTGAAACCTCAAGGAAATTGTGAAGCCTGGGGAGGCTTGTTCTGTATTTTGTCAAAAAGCCAAAAATGTACTTCAAGCTGTAATTGTTTTGAATTGAAAAGTTTCACCCTCAAAAGTTTAAATCCATTTAAACAAACTAATGTTTGTACGTTTCCGACAATAATCTGAGCATTCACATTGGGGCCTACGACAGCCCGCTTGACCCATGCCTGAGTGTCCCGTATTTCTTTCCTCAGACCTGGTCACCCAACGTCCCTGTTCCCTACTGTTATGCTTCCCTCTCTCTCCCCCTCTTGTCTCCCGCTCCCTTTGTTATAGGGTTTACGTGTTAGCTCTGATATGAGCCTAGATCAAGTATACCAAAAAAATGGAAGGACCACGGTAACCTGAATTCACCCTGAGACAAAGCATATTTAACGCAAATAGTCAAGGGAACACAAGGAAGTACAGTAAACCCTTGGATATCACGGTTTTGAGCAATAACCATTTTTGAGCTTAGCTGTTCCACATATACCGAATTGACATACATGTCCAAGTACTCCTAGTAGGCCTGCATGTCCTCATGCACTGTCATCAACAGCCCGGATGCTTGTTTCCTCATCGTGGATTGTTACTGTTTACTGGCGGCCCTCAAGATGGCTGAAGTGTCGTGCAGTCGACTTGATGCCCAGAAGGGGGGCAACATGAACCTTTTATTACCTTCGCCAGAGGAGGGTTTTGCATTTGAGTCCGTTTTTTTTGTCTGTCTAGCTGTTTGTCCGCACAAAATAAATATGATTTTCTCTGGAACCCTTGGTCCGATTGACCGGAATTTTTCACCATAGGTA
Organism: Myxine glutinosa; assembly: GCF_964187855.1. Lineage (NCBI taxonomy): Eukaryota > Metazoa > Chordata > Myxini > Myxiniformes > Myxinidae > Myxine > Myxine glutinosa. The sequence continues at coordinate 102,018,045 of NC_136261.1, read as the reverse complement.
ATCCTCCACCTGTATAATTTTTTGTTAATTACGACGTCATAGGTCACGTGGTATGGCCGCCATCTTGTAAAAACCGAAAAAATTGAGATATAGAGGTGCAAAAATTGCACCTCTATATCACCTCTATATCTTTTAGCTCTTTCACGAGCCTCGATGTTGTATACAAAAAAAAAAAAAAAAGCGCTGCATGGAAAAAATTGAGACATGGCTCATTGTAAAGAACTCTTCATGGGGAATAAAATATTGTTATGAATTTTGGGGTAGTGATATACAGTATATAGATTTAGGTAGATCTGCATAGGTAGGTGCTCTGATGATCGTGGGTAGCAAGAACCACTTCGATGTACAGTAAGCAGGGACCTGTCTAGCCCGGATGTCGGCTTAGGTGTATATTTGTCCCGATTACGAGGAAGGGGGTGTGTTAACTAGTGTAGTGATTATGTTAATTCCCCTGTGTGTGAAACCTCTAGTTATCCCTACTGTTTTTACCATCACCAGTGCCCAATAGTTACCCTAATTAATAATTGCCCCAATAAAACTCACCGGAAATGCAGGGAGGAAGTGCCCACACATTGCACCGCCATGGCGATAAAACATTGCTCAGGATGGCTGAGGCCATGCCCACCTCTCGACGGATTGGTCGAGGGGTTTGATGGGGAGATCACACCAATGGTCGGGATGGCCAATCAGCACGCAGCTGAAGCCCAGAGTCAAGGAGCCAGCTGATTGGCTAGGGGGAGATGATAAAAAGTGAGTGCGTCTGACATTTTCTCTCTCTGCTCCTGGGTTTTTGGTGAAGATTGCTCCCTGCGCTCTGTGTTCTCCTGCTGAGATGGGTTATCTCGCTTATCGGTCTCAGTGCTGGGTGGATAGCGATCGTCACGCCTGGGACATTCCAACAAACGTTCCACCATCACACCACAGAAGGAAGGCTGCCGGACTGTGGTGCGTTGGGCTAGACGGAGGCCGGTGCGTCGAGTGGCGGAGCGCACGCGTGCAAGGCCGCACCACTAGTCTGCAAATTCCCACTTCTCCGCGTAGGGCGAGAGGCGAGGGATCGTCGGCCAGACAATCAAGCCGGACCGAGCTGAGTACCCATAAAAATAATCCCTTTCATCCCGTCCCTTTATGCTTCGTCTTGTATGTGTTCTGTCTGTCGGAGTACTCCAATTTAAGGGGGTTTTAGTTACCGGCGCGTTTCATTGTTATTGGCATCCGTGGCAATAAAGCCTTATTTATTTTCACTGTACATTTTAACCCGGATTCCCGTTTGAGTTTATTTCCTACAGGCTTTAAAGACTGCCTGGCGTGATCGTGTCAGGTGAAAGCTTTCCGCTTCTTCTTCCTCTCCCTTCCTCCCACGCATATACAGTGAAGTCCGTATTTGATCGTCGCCTCAAATAACGCTCGATTGCTGTCCGTGATTTCCCGGTCTTCACCGAGGGGAATCACACGACAATGTGTTAATGTCATAGGTGCCTCCATTACATCATAATTTGGCAAGTACAAAACTTCAATCAAAATAATTTCTTGAGCATCATCTGGGGATAAAATGGTTGAGGAAAAAAATATATATATATATCGGTCATATGGTTCGGCCACCATATTTGTTTTAACACAAAAGCCTCAAAACCACTGAAAACACGTCCTGGGGAGGGTCTGCAATCTGTGATTGCTCACTTCATGTACACCACAGCAATACCCAGATAGTTATTTATAGTGTGTGTACTGTGTAGGGGGTAGACCTTTGCCCAATGTGTAAGGGTTGGGGTATGGGTGCATGTTTTGGAAGAACAGTTTATGTATGTATTCCCAGTGTGATGTCTCTCTTGTTCCAGCTATCTCTTTCAATCCACCATTGGTCCGTTGCAACAATCAAGCACAAGTAGGATCCACTTTATTTACTCCCTCAAATTGTAGTCGACTGAGTGAGGCAAATATCAATTGTGGAATATTGCCCATGCCATGGGAACATAACCCCCAAATCAGGATTTACTTTTTGCTGCCATTCTTCCTTTTTTCTGCAAGTGCTTTTTCAGCTTTGTTCAAGACACGCTGAACATATTGGATATACTAGTAGTCAGGTTCACTCTGTCAATAAATTATATTTCGTTCAAAATCATGGTAGATTAGCAAACCTATACATCTTTGGAAAGGTTATAGCATAAGGAAACTAAAAATCAATGTTTACATTTGGAGAGATACCTGTATGGCGGCCATTTTGGATTTTCAAAATGGCCACTGTAAAATACATATTTTGTTCTATTTCTGCCTCTAATTACCCTAAAAACTTTTTAAAATATACTAAACCTATATTTTCAGGGACAAGGAATCCAATGAAAGTATTGTAGCGGTTACCACTGGATGCACACAATCGCCTTGCACCGGCCAGAACACGGCCAGACGCGCCTCTCCCGGGCATGCCCGGACTCACTGTTCCCGGGCACGCCCGAACCTCCCGGGCACGCCCGGTCTCGTCTTTCCCGGGCATGCCCGCTCTCGCCTTTCCAGGGCTCGCCCAGAGCGTCCGGGCATGCCCGCTCTTGCCTTTCCAGTGCTCGTCCAGAGCGCCCGGGCACGCCCAGCCTCGACTTGCCAGGCCGCAGCCAAACACGCCCGGGCAGGTCCAGACTCGCCTTTCCAAGGCTCGCGGGTATAGCTTTTGCCGGGCAAACTTCCCGACATAAATGTGTATATATATTGCTGCCCGATAAACGGGCTTTTGGTGAGAATACCTGAGCTGTTTTGTTTCAATAAAGCAACTCGGACGAATTCCGTCTTTGGTCGCGTCAATTCTTTTGACTCGCGTTGGAGCGCAGCTCCTTCACTGGTGACCTACCGACATGGACACGGCAGTGACTCTTAAACTGCCTACCTTCTGGGAGGCTCACGCGGCTGTTTGGTTCGCCCAGGCGGACCCCCAGTTCGCCCTGCAAGGCATCACCGCGGACGACACCCGCTTCCACCACGTCGTGGCAGCGCTCGGTTCCGCCACCGCGGCCCGCGCCCTGAGCCTCCTCGAGCACCCGCCGGCTGCCGACAAGTATGACGTGCTGAAGACGCTCCTCCTCGACGCTTTCGCCCTCTCACCGGCGGCACGCACACGGCGCCTGCTCGACCTGCCCGAGCTCGGCGACACGCGCCCGTCCGAGCGCATGGACTATATGCTCTCGTTGCTCGGTGAGCACTCTCCGGATTTTCTGTTCCGCGAGTTGTTCCTTCGCCAGCTGCCTCACCCGGTACGCCTCGCCCTGGCTGGCACGTCGATCACCGATCCCCGCGCCCTTGCCAGGGAAGCCGATACGATCTCCTCGGCGGGCCAACACATCGGCGCGGCTACCTGGAGCCTGCCGCCGTCCGAGGCGATGCCCACGACGCCCGAGCACCCTGCGCGGTTGGAGGCCGAACTGCCGGTGAAACTGGCGGCCGCCACGCCGCACCGACCGCTTCCGACACGACGGCCGGGGCCTCCACCTGACCAGGCGTGGTGTTATTACCACGCCAGGCTCGGACGTGCCGACCCCCGTGCACTTTCGGCAAGTCGGGAAACGGCCGGGCCGGCGTTCATTCCCAGCCATGAGCGCCGGCCACTCGGGCAACTTGCTTTTTATTCGGGACAAAGCGTCCGGGCGGCGTTTCCTTTGTGACACCGGCGCCCAACTGAGCGTCATACCCGCCTCCGAGCAGGACAGGCGGGACGCCGTTTGCGGCCCCTCTTTGGTCGCTGCTAATGGCTCGGCCATACGCACTTTCGGCCCGCGCAACGTCACCCTCTGCTTCGGCAGCCAGCGCTTTCAGTGGACCTTTGTGACCGCCTGCGTCCCCATGGGTTTGCTGGGTGCCGACTTCCTCTGCGCGCATGGGCTGCTGGTCGACGTCAAACGTCGTCGCCTTGTCAACGCCGAGACCTTCAGCTCCCTGGCGTGCACGATGAGCAGCTCCACGCCGACCGAACTGGCGTGCACCCTCCAGACGGCGAACGAGTTCGCTCACCTGCTCACGGAATTCCCGGCCCTCACACGGCCGACGTTTTCGGCCGTCGCAGTGCGGCATGGGATCGAGCACCACATACCCACTACGGGCCTGCCGGTCGACGCCAGGGCCCGCCGCCTCGACCCGGCCAAGCTCGCCATGGCAAAGGCCGAGTTCGACGCGTTGGAGCACCTCGGCATCGTGCGGCGCTCCAATAGCGCGTGGGCCTCACCACTGCACATCGTGCCAAAGCCGGGGGGCAGATGGCGCCCGTGTGGCGACTACCGCCGCCTCAACGACGCTACCACCCCCGACAGGTACCCGATCCCGCACATCCAGGACTTTTCCGCCCGTTTGGCAGGACCGGTCATATTTTCCAAAATTGACCTGATACGGGGATATCACCAGGTACCTGTCCGGGCGGCCGACGTCCCGAAGACGGCCGTTATCACGCCGTTCGGCCTGTTCGAATTTTTGAGGATGCCGTTTGGCCTCAAGAACGCGGCCCAGGCGTTCCAGCGCTTAATGGACGGCGTGCTGCGCGACCTGCCATTTCTTTTCGTCTATCTGGACGACATCCTCGTTGCCAGCACGTCCCGCGCCGAGCACCTCCTCCACCTCCGAACACTGTTCGGTCGCCTCAGCGAGCACGGCTTAATTGTCAACCCGGCCAAATGCCACTTCGGCACGACGACCATTGACTTTTTGGGCCACCGCATCACCAAGACCGGGGCCGTGCCGCTGCCGACCAAGGTCGAGGCCATCACCACGTTCCCGCGTCCCCGTTCCATCAAGGCCCTACAAGAGTTCCTCGGCATGGTGAATTTTTATCACCGATTCGTGCCCCGCGCTGCTCAGCTCATGCGGCCCCTTTGCGAGGCCCTCCGGGGCAAGCCGGCCAAGCATGACATCGTTTGGTCCGCGGCCATGGACGCGGCCTTCACGAGCGCAAAACGGGCCCTCGCCGACGCAACGCTGCTGGCTCACCCGGTGCTCAACGCGCCCATCGCCCTCAATACGGACGCCTCCAACTACGCGGTGGGCGCCGTCCATGAACAATGGGTGGACGGGGTTTGGCAGCCACTCGCTTTTTTCAGCCGGCAGCTCCGGCCGAACGAGTTAAAATACAGCACGTTCGAACGCGAGCTGCTCGGTCTATTCCTGGCCGTTCGCCATTTCCGACACCTCCTGGAAGGCCGCCCGTTCACGGCTTTCGTCGACCACAAGCCGTTGGTCTACGCAATGGCCAAAGTCACGGAGCCGTGGTCGGCCCGCCAGCAGCGCCACCTCTCCGCCGCGTCGGAATTCACCACGGACATCCGGCACGTCGCCGGCAAAGACACCGCTGTGGCCGACTGTCTTTCTCAGGCCAGCGCGAACGCGGTCCACCTCGGCGTGGACTTCGCGCTCATGGCGGCTGACCAGACCACCTCGGTGCAGGCCCTCCGGGCGGCGGACACGGGCCTCCGCCTGGCCGACATCCCCTTCGCGGGCACCGTCCTGCTCTGCGACATCTCCCAGGGCCAGCCTCGCCCCATCGTGCCCGTTTCCTGGCAGCGCCGCATCTTCGCCTCCATCCACGGCCTTTCTCACCCGGGCCGGAAAGCTTCTCAGAAGCTGGTGTCGGCGCGTTTCGTCTGGCACGGCCTTCGATGGAACGTCCGCGACTGGGCCAACGCCTGCACGGCCTGCCAGCGGGCCAAGGTCCACCGCCACACCCAGGCCCCGCTGGCACCTTTCACCGTGCCTGCACGGCGTTTCGACCACGTCCACGTGGACCTGGTGGGTCCCCTGCCCCCATCGCGGGGGTTCACCCACCTGCTCACAATGGTGGACAGGACCACCAGGTGGCCGGAGGCCGTGCCCCTCACCTCCACCACCACCGCCGACGTGGCGCAGGCGTTCATCGCCACCTGGGTCGCGCGCTTCAGCGCACCGGCGGACATCTCATCCGACCGCGGCCCACAGTTCACGTCCGAACTTTGGGGCGCGGTCACCCGCTCGTTGGGGGTCATGCTGCACCGCACCACGGCCTACCACCCCCAAGCCAACGGGTTGTGCGAGCGGTTTCACCGCTCCATGAAGGCCGCACTTATGGCCGGCCTTCAGGACGACGGTTGGACCGACCGGCTGCCGTGGGCCCTTTTGGGCCTCCGCACGGCCCCCAAAGAGGACCTCCGGGCGTCCGCCGCCGAGCTCGTCTACGGCCAGCCGCTCCGCGTCCCGGGCGAGTTCGTGCCCGACGCTACCAGTCCCTGGTCCGCCGCACACCAGCGCTCGGACCTCCAGGAGGCCGCCCGCCGATTTGCCCCCGTGCCAACGTTCCGCCACGGTGGCCCCCAGTCCTACGTCCCCCCGGCGCTTCGCACAGCGGAGTACGTCTTTGTGCGTCATGACGCGCACCGGGGGCCACTCCGGCCGCCGTACGACGGGCCCTTCCGGGTCCTGCGACGGGGCGACAAGTCCTTTGTCGTCGACGTTGGCGGCCGGTCGGATCGGATCTCTGTGGACCGCCTCAAACCGGCGCACATGGACGTCGACCGACCACCACGGTTGGCCCTTCCTCCGCGGCGAGGCCGCCCCCCGTCCACAGTTCCCCCCGCTCGACCACCCACCACCACGTCGGACCCCTCCCCACGACCCTCCAGGGGTCGCTTCGGCCGGGTCATCCGGACCCCCCTTAAATTGACCCTGCCGGTGCAGGTCGATTCTGGAGGGGCGTGTGTAGCGGTTACCGCTGGATGCACACAATCGCCTTGCACCGGCCAGAACACGGCCAGACGCGCCTCTCCCGGGCATGCCCGGACTCACTGTTCCCGGGCACGCCCGAACCTCCCGGGCACGCCCGGTCTCGTCTTTCCCGGGCATGCCCGCTATCGCCTTTCCAGGGCTCGCCCAGAGCGTCTGGGCATGCCCGCTATCGCCTTTCCAGGGCTCGCCCAGAGCGTCTGGGCATGCCCGCTATCGCCTTTCCAGGGCTCGCCCAGAGCGTCCGGGCATGCCCGCTATCGCCTTTCCAGGGCTCGCCCAGAGCGTCCGGGCATGCCCGCTCTCGCCTTTCCAGTGCTCGTCCAGAGCGCCCGGGCACGCCCAGCCTCGACTTGCCAGGCCGCAGCCAAACACGCCCGGGCAGGTCCAGACTCGCCTTTCCAAGGCTCGCCCTTGAAACCCGGGCATGCCCGGTATAGCTTTTGCCGGGCAAACTTCCAGACATAAATGTGTATATATATTGCTGCCCGATAAACGGGCTTTTGGTGAGAATACCTGAGCTGTTTTGTTTCAATAAAGCAACTCGGACGAATTCCGTCTTTGGTCGCGTCAATTCTTTCGACTCGCGTTGGAGCGCAGCTCCTTCAGTATCAAATTAGTGCGATGGGGAATGGTGTTACGTGGTCCCCTCGGTGACTACCTGGTCTCGGTGACCCCCGGACCGTGAGAGGAACTTCGCCAGAAAGTAGTATTATAGATGCGCTTTCGCAACGCAATCCCTATGAATTCCACCCAAGAGAAAACTGATGTTCAATGATATATTTCAAGGGTAATGATACCATACAATTTCAATGATACAATCAAGGATATATTCCCCGAGCAATCCACCATCCACAATTCACACTCAACAATCAATCAATCCCCTAGATGATTAAGATGGCCATCTTACATACGTGTGTCCCCTTTGGTACTCACGACCCCCTTTGGTCTCTGTCCCTCACAATGTCTCTGGGCCCCTCCTGACCAAGATGATGGTCTGCTTCGCCGCTCTCGGGCGGTTGAACGAACCCCGGGTGGACGTTTTCCCACCGGGCATGTATCGTACCGGGAACCAAGGTTGCAGCCCCCTCTTGGCCACGCGAAGCGGGTACTGTACAGCAGGCAAAAGCCACACGCCGCTTGCAACGCGGGTTAGGCCCCAACGTGCGACCCGTACGCGTCTTTGTAGACGGTGCCACGAACGGTGCCAGACGCTGGGTCGGTGCACGGCCACACGGTAGCTTGACGTGTCCACCGGGCAGGTATCCGTCCCGGTAACTCCTCTCGCCAGATGGGCTCGGGAACGCCGCTTTTCCACACGGCTCAATATCGGTCCCACCTCTCGTCGGAGCGGGGCGAGGAAGAAGAAGAATCCTCGTCGCTTCTCTTCACCTCGTGTCTTTTCTTCTTCCGTTTCCGGTCTCTTTTTCCAGAAGGGCTCCTGACCCTCCAACCACAACAACCCTTAATCGACTACACATTGATAAGCAAAGACCTGAATAGTAATTCACATACATTCCCATAAATATGTAACACTCCCCCCCTTCAAGAAAGAAAGTTTGAACCCAGCGAAAACTTTCTTTGCCGGCCAACTTGGATAAACAAACCAGATAACTCAACCCCCCCCCACATTATCAGTTCCCCCGGGCACAGTTATCACTTAAAAATAAAGCAACAAAATTTCACACAACCCCCAGAGATTTTCAAAGGTAATTCCCTCTGGACAAAGCACCAGCAACGACATTGTCCCTGCCCTTTACATGTTCAATTTCCCGTTGGACTCCTGCCAAGCCAAACTCCATCTCATGACCCTCTGACTTTGACTGTCAGTTTCTTGTGAATGAAGGTTAAGGGGTTGATCAAAGATCCAAAGTTAAGCAACTCGATAGCACTTTTTCCGGGAGGCCAAGCCGAGTATTCACTACATGGATGCCTTTAGGAACGGGGAGTTCACGGTTAGTCCGTGCAGGAAAGTTCTCTACATGGGCGCCTTGAGGAACGTGGAGTTCACGGTTAGTCCGTGCATGAAAGTTCACTACCTGGACGCCTTTAGGAACGTGGCGTTCACGGTTAATCCGTGTAGGAATCTTGGCTCGGCGGCTCCGCCGCATTCAGTGCTTCAGCTTTTCAGAACTTCCCTAATAATTATGGTGGGACCGCTTGTCACTGTAGTCCCATGAATAGCGGTCTCCTTCTCGGCCACTACTTTGACAATCCTTCCTTCGGGAGCTGCCGTAACTCAGGGAGCCTCCATAATAATATTGATTGCGGCCACCACCAAAACTACCGCCCAGTTGTACTCTCCTGTAGACCTCTCGACGCCTACGAAATGCCTTCCCTACTGTTATGGTCCGACCCTCCAAATCCTTGCCATTCCAATTCTTCTCTGCCTCTCTGGCGTCTTTTGTGCTTGCAAACGTGACAAAGCCGAACCCTCTTGACTGTTGCGTTTCCCTGTCTCTTACCAACCGCACTTCCACCAGCGGCCCATATCTGTTGAAGACAGAGGTCAGAACTTCTTCCTCTGTTTTGAAGTTCAGTCCCCCTACAAATAACTTGGTACTTTTGTCGCCATCCCGAGCTGGTGTGGTGTTATTTTCCCTGCTGGGCTCTTTACCAACCCTCAGGTTACCATAAACTTGACCCCCGGCCAAATCATTCCCGTTAATCACAGATACACCCTCTACAGGAAGTGTGGCTTGTAAACCGACGGTGACCGGTCCTGACACCAAATCGGACTCCAAATGGATGACATGAAGTGGAGCACTAACACCGCCCCCGATCCCCTGTAAACGAACACTATCCCCCGTTGCCGTCTCCTCGGACCATGGCAAAATGCCTTCAAGCATTAAAGATTGATGTGCTCCTGTGTCCCTCAATATCCTAACCGGTCTCCGGTTAGTCGAGGCTCCATCCAGTGACACAAACCCCTCTGAAATAAATGGTTGGTAACCCTTTTGATGGCGATTTCTCACAATGGCCATTGCATTTGGAGTCGTAATAGTCGGACTCCGCTCTGGGTCTTCCCTTTTTATGCGGTAACAACTGGACATCGTGTCCAGGTTTCTTGCAAAAAGCGCAAGTAGGCCCGGAGGAAAAACTCGTGGTCTGCCTCGGGCCCCCCGAAATATAAGTTTGTCTTGGGCCCGCATCCCTCTGATTTCGAACAGGTGGGGTATCCGCGTTGTCCCCATAATCCTCTCGAGGCCGCCACCATGTATTGTCGTTCTCCGCACCTGCTGTTCCCCACCTCCCCTGCGGAGATCTAGGCGAGGAGTTAGGTTCGTGGACCCCTATTCGGTGGGTTAAGGCATAATCATCTGCCATGGTGGCTGCGTCCCACAACTTTGGTACTTTCTTTTCCTGCAGGTACACTTTGATGTCCTCGTGGACACACTGCTGAAATTCCTCCACCAGGATCAAGTCACGCAATGTTTCGAAGTCTTTCCCGACTCCTTTTGACTCACACCACCGATCAAACATGTTTTCTTTCACTCTGGCAAACTCCACATGGGTCTCACTGTCCCTCTTCCTGGCATTCCTGAATTTTTGCCAGTAAGCTTCCGGAACCAACTCATAGGCTTTGAGGATGTGCTTCTTCAGTACCTCATAATCTGCACATTGGTCCATTGGTAGCGCCGAATAAATCTCTTGAGCTTTTCCCACCAACACACTTTGCACGAGTATGGTCCAGGCCTCCTCCGGCCAGTTTAATTGTCGAGCCACTTTCTCAAAGTGTGGAAAAAATTTCGCGACTTCCTTTTCACTGAACGGTGGAACCAGCCTCACATGTCTGCCCACATCCCAGGTTTTCTGGTTAGGTGTCGACCCCGTCAGCAAGGGTGGTGCCTCTCCCCGTTCTCTCATTAACTCCAGCTCCTTGAATTTAATTTCTTGCTGAAGCGCCATGTCACGTTCCTTCAATTCCCTTTCTGCTTTTCTCTCCTCTGCTTCGAGTTCCCTTGCAGCTCTCCTCTCCTCTGCTTGTTTCTCTTCTCTCTTCTCTTCTGCTTTCCTTTCTTCTTCTTTTAACCTTTCCTGGAGTTCTCGTTCCACTCTCCTTTCCTCTGCTTGTTTCTCTTCTCTCCTCTCTTCTGCTTTCCTTTCTTCTTCTTTGATCCGTTCCTGGCTCCGTAATTGCAACTCCAGTTTCCGGAGCTCAACGTCTTCTGGTTCTTCGGGTAGCCACTCCCAGGCTAACTCGTCCCATGTTCCTAATCCCACCATAGATTGTATCACCGTGGCCTGCAACTCTGCCTTCCTCAAATTAGTTCGGACCTCCAAGTTAAAATGTTTGGCCAATTTCAAGAGGTCCGACTTTAGTAACGCTCGGAACTGTGCCTCACTCGGTGTTACCGCAAAGTTCTGTGCCACAAACGCCATGGTGACTATCGTTAACACCTGTTAACCTTCACCCAAGACTTTACCCCAATTTCCCCAAAAATTTACCAATTAATACTTAATTAATAAATTTTTATTAATAAAAATATTATTTTATTATTTTATACAATTTTAGATCCCGGACGTAGACCCAATTGCGAATCCGCAAATCGTAATTTGGACGAGCCCCCAATTCTGTTACGTGGTCCCCTCGGTGACTACCTGGTCTCGGTGACCCCCGGACCGTGAGAGGAACTTCGCCAGAAAGTAGTATTATAGATGCGCTTTCGCAACGCAATCCCTATGAATTCCACCCAAGAGAAAACTGATGTTCAATGATATATTTCAAGGGTAATGATACCATACAATTTCAATGATACAATCAAGGATATATTCCCCGAGCAATCCACCATCCACACTCAACAATCAATCAATCCCCTAGATGATTAAGATGGCCATCTTACATACGTGTGTCCCCTTTGGTACTCACGACCCCCTTTGGTCTCTGTCCCTCACAATGTCTCTGGGCCCCTCCTGACCAAGATGATGGTCTGCTTCGCCGCTCTCGGGCGGTTGAACGAACCCCGGGTGGACGTTTTCCCACCGGGCATGTATCGTACCGGGAACCAAGGTTGCAGCCCCCTCTTGGCCACGCGAAGCGGGTACTGTACAGCAGGCAAAAGCCACACGCCGTTTGCAACGCGGGTTAGGCCCCAACGTGCGACCCGTACGCGTCTTTGTAGACGGTGCCGCGAACGGTGCCAGACGCTGGGTCGGTGCACGGCCACACGGTAGCTTGACGTGTCCACCGGGCAGGTATCCGTCCCGGTAACTCCTCTCGCCAGACGGGCTCGGGAACGCCGCTTTTCCACACGGCTCAATATCGGTCCCACCTCTCGTCGGAGCGGGGCGAGGAAGAAGAAGAATCCTCGTCGCTTCTCTTCACCTCGTGTCTTTTCTTCTTCCGTTTCCGGTCTCTTTTTCCAGAAGGGCTCCTGACCCTCCAACCACAACAACCCTTAATCGACTACACATTGATAAGCAAAGACCTGAATAGTAATTCACATACATTCCCATAAATATGTAACAAATGGTAAGACACGAATCAAAGGTTTTGAATTGCAAAATACTGTCTTTATATTCGCGATAAGTTGCATAATCAAATACATGTTATCATTTTGTACAGGCAGTTAATAACATCAAAATGTGTCACAATAATTCATATCACCAAACATACACAGGCAGTCAGCAAAATCATGTATACACATGCAGTCAGTATAACTTCACATCTACACAGGCAGTCAATGACAAAATATACACAGTCAGTCAATGGCATCAAACATACACGATTACAGAATATGCCATTTAGAGTTCGTCATCACTGTCCTGTGTGTCGTATCCGACAATATTGTCCGCATCGTTTTCACAGTCCGTTCCACACAAGCAAAGGTCGGTCAAATTGATTGGCAAATCGAATTGGTCGAACGAATCGAATTCGATGAATCGAATCGAATCGATCGAATGGTCGATCGAAGCGATTGGTCGAATGGAATTGGTCGATTGGTCGAATCGAATTGGTCGGAATTGGCAAATGTAAACATTGATTTTCAGATTTTCCATGTAATAACGTTTCCAAAAATGTATAGGTTTGCTAATCTACCATGATTTTGAACGAAAAAACATAGTGAACCTGACTATAGTGAAAGTTTCTGGGCAGGGGGAGATCGATGGGTTCAGACGCAATAAATACTCTGCCCCTCTTCAAGTGAAAGATAGTTTTCCGTTGTTTTTTTTTTTTTTTTTCCATGAATAAATCACTCCATTCCCTGCCCATTACTCGTTTTCATCCCTGGCTTTTCCCTTCCTGTTGTTGCAGTGTTAAGCTTGTATCCAGCTTGTTCACTCTCGGCCCTCCACCCAGCCATTAGTGCATCACTCCCCTCCCCCATGTTCTCGTCCAGCCCTTCAACAAGCCAAAACTTCATAAATTATAATAATTGGCAAAAATACCTGATTCCACCATTAAACATTGGGTTGGTGTTTTTTTTTGATTCGACAGCGGGGTCAGAGGTCAAAATTAAAGTTTCTGGCCTGACTCCTTTACAGCTCAACAAATGCATGCAAAAGTTAGCATGAACATACCTCACCACAGCCCATTCTAACAAAAACGCAGGAGACATTGGTCCATAGTCTTTTTATTTTAACAGGGATCAAATCAGTGTTTGCTCGTGAAAGTTTTGCAATTCGACTTCACAAGCACAGGATGAATGCTACATCAAAGATTTGCTGCTGACCACACAAACTGGTTAGTTCAATGACAAAATATACAGATTCAGCTCGTTAAAATATCCACATCAAAGACAAAAGTAAATGGCAATAATACATACCCAGTGGGTATTGGCACAGCAAACAGATTACTGTACCACAAACCACTGAAGAAAAAGGTCAGATTAAATTATCGTCGAAAGCCTCGTCGGTGTGTGGAAGCCAATTCAAGCGCAGATTGCACAAATACCATAAAGGATGCATGCAGATGGCTGTTTGGTTGACTACAGAGATTTTTTCCTTTCTCCATTGGTTAATGTGGGTTTGATTCATGGCTGCCCACTCTAGCAAACTTACAAAATCAATTTTTCCTTAATCACTCAAATACCAAGTTGATTTGTAGTGTATTGCCCACCACAACAGGGGGAAGGATAACAAAAAGAAGCAATACTACACAATTATGCAATTTCTGTACTATGCTAACCCTGGCTTTTGTACACAGTCCTTATTTACACAAACTTTAATGTCACACACACACACACACACACACACACACACACACACACACACACACACACACACACACACAATGACACACACCATGAATAAATAAATCACAAGAGGGTGACAAAACAAGAAATACCATTTTCGTTATTACGCAGCAGCGGGTAAATCACCCAGCCGCCATTCCGCACTGACTGGACTAGTATGAGATGGGCCGCGGGATGCTGGGGGTGCGAGGACGAATACCAAGTACGTAGCACCCTGATGGTTCCTTGTCAGCCATCTTGTGCACGCACCTCAAATCTTTCTGCTAAACTTATCGTGTAATGGTATCTTGTGCATCTTTCGACATCCTGAATGCTTTGGGTGAAACAAACACAGGAAATATATTTCATTGAAGGTGAAATAAAAATTTAGATGGAACTGTTATTTGATGGAACCCCTCAATAACTCCACACCATTGTCCCCTCTATCTCCACCGCAAGCAACAACATTTAACAACTCAGGTTCATGAAATTACTATTCCCCATGGGGAGTACTTTACAATGAGCCACCTTTCAAATTTTTCCATGCAGAGGTTTCAGAGATAGAGGCGCAAAATTTTTCATTTTTTTTTCCAAGATGGCGCCCATAACACGTGAAGCATGACGTCAATTTCTTCTCTTTTTTAATTATACAGGAGGAACGACGGTGAAAATTGTCAATCGGACCAACGGTTGCAGAGAAAACGAATTTTAAAAGGAACTAGAACTGCGAGCAATGATAATCGGCATCGAAGAATAAACACTTCAATTAGGTTCAGAGTACAATTTGTCTACAGAGTTGACGGCATCAAAAGGAAATAGTTACGTGCACTGAGGGAGTGCGCGACACGCTCAATAACATGAATACACTAAGGGGGAAATCCAGTTGAACCCCTTCAAAAAACAAGTCATAGAGGTTTTTGTATTTTTGGCATCCCTGGGACTCCTAGTCAACATTTCTGGATGATAACATTAAATTTAGGCGGTGGCATTTTTTTTTATTTGCGTATTTTCAAAATGGCTGCCACCCACATCTAGCAAAACAACCACTAGCACATCTCAGCAACTAATGGGTTGATTTTGTTGGTTTTACTATCAAATTATAGGTTTCCTAGGTTGCTGAATCGATTTGTGAGGTGACCGAAGCATTTCAAGGTCAAGATCACATGGTCAATGTGATATGTGACCCCAAAAAGATGAAAAATAGAAGGTTTCAGCATTTTATAGGCCAGTTCTGATTTTTTTTTTTTTACCAGATATTAGGTCTATGGGCATATAAGTAGATTAACCAGGGTGTTTTGAGTGACTTGAAGTCAAGGTCAAATAGTAATGGTCAATTTCAAAGCCTGTTTGGTTTCATATTGGGCCACAGAAGACACGACACGGAAATATCAAATCTCAAATTTAATGCAAACACTTACAAAAGAGGTAATATAGCGACCACTTTACTATTCTACAAATTTATGCCACAATTGTTAATAGATGTTGTACTGATATTAGTTTATGAGTCTATACTGGCATCATCACCATCCTCATCACCCTCATCTTCTATGTTTGATCTCTTGGTCAGTGGATTGAGACACAGTTGGCCAGCTTCACAGGCACAGAACACTGTGCAACCAATGAGGCTACATTTGCAATTTCCAACCTTACAAGCAGATTTTTCACATCCACACCGTACCATTTCAAGGATCTCATCAGGGGCCAGTTTTGTTCCTTGTGTGATGGTGCAGGGTTTCAGGACAGAGCCGTCTTGCTCCCATCCATGGTCTTTTGGACTGAGTTGTGGTGGTATGCCGGACATGGTGCGCCACTTGGTAGTGCGCTCTCTTGATATTTTCTGTTACTGCTTCAGTTGTAGGTGGTAGACCACAACTTGATAGATGTGCCAGCTCCTGTTTTATTCTTCCACATTTTGAGGCGGCACTCGGTCATTGATTTACATTCAGCATATGTCGTGCCAAAGCAGGCAATCAGGAAGGCAGTTGCTGAGCTGCAGATCTCAGTAAGATTGGCTTGAGGATCGCCAACGATGGACAAACTCTGTGGGTCAATTGTTTGAAGGGCCTTGAGTGCCACCTTTTTACCTATGGTGCAGGTTGCTGCGACAGTATCAATCCCTGTTAACGCATGCATTACAAGAATGACCCTTGCCCTGTCCTTGTTCTTCTCGGCAGTGGCTCTTAGATCTACAATCGAACGATCTGCACAAGGAGAGCTCATGAATAGAGGACTTGTACACTTGTGGGAGACATAGAAATGGAGGAGAAGAATGAATACATCTGTGTCATCTGAGATAACTTGAACGTTCTCCACCATCACACACCGTGATATGGCATGTTGAACGAGGATGGGATCAGCTTCTTCATGGCTTGATGAGAGATCTGTACGCTCCCGACATATCCCCATCATAATCTCTAGAGGCACATCACCTACACCTGCGAGAGTCAAACTATGTCCATTCTGTGTGGCGGGTTTGTAGAAGTCAGGATCCAGCAGGGCTTCAGCAACCATTCTGTTTAGCTGCATCTTGTTTTTGCAGACACCAAGGATTGCACTCTTAGGTAGTGTGGGAATGTCTGGTTTAAGTATGTGGATTCAGCTGGTTCCCTGCTTCTCCTGTCGGAGCAGGCGACAGTATGCCTTTGTACTGTTATCAAAGTATCTATCAAAGACAAACACGACATTTCCAGCCACCAATGCCTGCTTGACAAAGACCTTGAGTGCATCGATATACAACTGGAGTGCACCAGTTGGCCAGTTAATGGTCCACAGCAGAGCAGACACATCGTACACAGCAGTGTCAGCAGTAGAGATTGAACGCTTTGAAGTAGTGATTTGGAGAGCAGTTTTCAGGTTTGACTTTTGTGATACTCGCATCATTCCAGCTGAATCGAATAGCGCCGGAGGATAGGCAGCAAGCTCCGTGCTCAGACAGGCATCTCTGGGTACTGATCGGTTGCTTGACATCAGACCTATGATCCTCGCATAGATCATTTCCTGATCATACAACTTCTTGCCACCCAATGTTACATGTTTCTTCTTGTCATGCATAGTTACAATGGGCTTTGATAATTTATCATAGAAACCTGAAGGCCAGCTTTTCCTGAACTCTTTAACCATTGTTTGGCCAATGTCCACAGCATTGTGTGCATTTATGTCTTCATGTGCCATCTCACCTGTGACAATGTTCAATAGTTTACCATTTGGATGTTGGTCGGGATCCAGTGGATCAATAGCTAATGCAAGAGTCCTCTGTATACTCGCCCTATCCTCATCAGCTGCAATTCTCTTTGCTGATTCCTCTTTGTGAAATTTAGCTATGGGAGGCTCATTATCTGACATTCTGTTGAGACTTGCACAGACCTCGCCACAAATGGCAAAGCTGAGTGCCCACTTTGTCATCTGAGTATCATTTACAGCAAGGCCTGTAGCTCCTCCTGGCCCATGGCCGAGACGCATATATGTGGACTCTATGAACTGATCTGTGAAAATTGAGTTGTTGAACCCCGGGATGAGACGAAGACCACTGTCATTCTTGAGCTCTTTCAGGCGTTCTGCAGGGAGCGACTCCATGTGGTGGATGTAGAACGAGCCATATCTCAGGTAATTGTAACAGCCTGCAGCTGCAAAATAGGGCAACATAGCTTTTACTGCTGCCAGCTGAAGTGGGAAGTCTTGCTCATGCGCTCCTCGAACGAATGGTCATAATAAACATTCCTTTTATCAGAGTCACTCCACAGCTTTGTGGTCTTGCTGCGTTTAGATTGTTCATTGAGGCAGTTGAGTAGGTCAACCATGCTTATTATTCCTGGATTCTGCTGTAGAAGATTCTGGAGCATCTCCTCTGTAAGCATTCGTAGAGCCCTGAAATTTTTTGTTTCCAGGTTATAAAATGACCTTGACCTCAACACTATGACCTTGACCATGAATTGCATCAGTGAAGTGGGAAATGAATGCAACACCCTAAAACATAAACCTAAGTAGCAATTGAGTTAATCAAAATTTAAAAATAACTGGCCATGTCATTTTATTAGTTTGGGAGTCAAAATTGACATAAACATTGACCTTGTACAAGTGACCTTGACCTTGAAATGCTTCGGTCACCTCACAAATTGATTCAGAAACCTAGGAAACCTATAATTTGATAGTAAAACCAACAAAAGCAACCCATTAGTTGCTGAGATGTGCTAGTGGTTGTTTTGCTAGATGCGGGTGGCAGCCATTTTGAAAATACGCAAATTTAAAAAATGCCACCGCCTAAATTTAATGTTATCATCCAGAAATGTTGACTAGGAGTCCCAAGGATGCCAAAAATACAAAAACCTCTATGACTTGTTTTTTGAAGGGGTTTAGTTGGATTTTGCATGTTTTCCCCAGGCTGACTAACTTCTGTCTGGCCCTCGGACACTTCGGCAGATATATTGAATTCAAAAGGGTGGTGGGAAGGGGAGGACATTAATGTTACACAGATGTAGAGTTCTGATCAAATAGCACAAGGGAGAAAATTATTTCCAGGAATATTGGAAAAACAAGTTAGACAACCAAGGAAAATGAATGTGCTAGAGAGAAACAGTTGAGATAAGAAAGCATATTTAAAATAATGAGAACCATATGCGGTCATTTCCCAGCACCCAAAAGTCAATGGGAGGGTGAGTTTATGACACCAGGATGGCAGAGTGTGCATTCTTGTACACTATAAACTACGAACATGTCCTTCGGACAAGAAACAGTACGGTTTTCAGTTAAGAACAAAAGATTGTGTGTATTCTGTCTCGCCATATTGTCTCAAGTACAATTTGAACAGGGGAGAAAAAAAAATACATTCATCCACAGTATTAAAGTGTTTTCCAATTATTTGCAATAAACATAGGAAAACTCAAAATACTTCCACATAGGCTTCCAGGTAAAATGGCTGCCATACGACATGGCTGATATCATTTTCAATAAATTTTCCTCATGTGTAGTCGTTCATATCTGTACATTTTGGCTTGCATTGGTTGAACGGTTCTGGAGATATAGATTTTCAAATGTTTTTTTTTTTTTTTCATTGAATCCATCATGGCCACCATACCACGTGACTGATGGTCAGTTCAGAAACATTTTCCTCATGGGGAGTTGATCATAAATATGAAATTTCATATTGATCCATTCAGTAGTTCTTGAAAACTACTAAATTAGTTAAAGTTCGTAGTTATTTTGGGTCCTCGATCTGGATCTTTGGGGTATTTAAGGGTCTTCGGGGTATTTTGGGTGCTCGATCTTTTCGGTCTTTGGGGTTTTTGGGGTCTTTGATCCTTTCAGTAAAAGGGATCTTTTGGGTCTTTGAGCACTTTAAGGTTCTTTGGGTCCTTTGTCTTCATGGTCTTTGATATTTGGGGCATTTTTTGGTCTTCATGGTCTTTAACAGTCTTCAGAGTTTTTGTGGTATTTTGGGTATTCAGGGTATTTAAGTGTCTTTGGGGTATTTTGGGTCCTTGGGTCCATTGGGATATTTTGGGTCTTCTTTGGTATTTTGGATCTTCAGAGTCCTTGGGGGTCAACAGTCTGCAGGGTATTTTGGGTCCATTGGGTCTTCTGGATCCTCAGTCTTTTTACCGGTGGACACAGTAATGTTGATAGATTGCCCATTAAATCCCCCCTCAAATCCCTCCTAAAGCACTCCTCAAAGCCTTTAAAACCTACCCTTATGAAGGGGTAGACACACACACACACACACACACACACACACACACACACACACACACACACACACACACACACACACACACACACACACACACACACACACACACACACACACAGTTTTATATGGTAGATGACTGACGTCAGTAGTGTATATATACTGAAACGCAAAAGAAACTTACCACCTTTGAAACCTTTAAATATCAACAATAACACTGCGTGTAGTAAATGTGTGAACTTATTTGTGGACAATAGTGTCCTCACTGTCAGACAAAACGGTCACGGATGGTCACTTGAACCTTCAATGGTCACTTCATAGCACAGCTGTTGAACAGCCGTTTTGACTGTCAGTGATTAGCCAAGAGGTACGGGATGATTTTAATGAGCTGCACGTGATGTCTTGATATTGGCTTTAAAAAGGCCAGTGCAAAATGGGCATTTTGACCGAAAAATTTGACCATTTTGACCAACTTCAAAAAGACCGAAAACACAAAAGAAACTTACCACCTTTGAAACCTTTAAATATCAACAATAACATTGTGTATAGTAAATGTGTGAACTTATTTGTGGACAATAGTGTCCTCACTGTCAGACAAAACGGTCACGGATGGTCACTTGAACCTTCAATGGTCACTTCATAGCACAGCTGTTGAACAGCCGTTTTGACTGTCAGTGATTAGCCAAGGGGTACGGGATGATTTTAATGAGCTGCACGTGATGTCTTGATATTGGCTTTAAAAAGGCCAGTGCAAAATGGGCATTTCAATCAACATGCCACGATTGTCAAGGGATCAACGGCAGCGTGCCCTGGGCATGCTGCAAGGTGGACTGAGCTACCGTGAGGTGGCACGTCGCCTTGGCTGTTCACACCAGACGATATCGGCCCTGGTGGACAGAGACACCCTCCACAACTCTGCAGATGACAGACCTCGATCAGGGAGGCCAAGAGTCACCACTGCAAGGCAGGACAGGCAGATGGTCCGAAGTCACCTGCGGGATTGATTCCGTCCAGCATCCCGCACTGCGGCAGAAACTCCGGGGCGTGCAAACCCACGGATCTCCAATGATACTGCACGAAGACGACTGCATGACTATGGTCTGACTGCCAGAAGACCATACAGAGGCCCCGTGATGACGGTTGCCCATCGCCGCAACCGTCAGAGATGGTGCCAGCAGCATCAGCGGTGGACCTTGGCGCAGTGGAACGAGGTCGCTTTCAGCGATGAGTCAAGGTTCTGTGTGGACAGTCCTGATGGGCGTGAGTGTGTCTGGAGAAGAACTGGCGAGCGATATGCCGATTGTTGCGTGCGTCAAGCCAACAGGTGGGGTGGCCCAAGTGTGATGGTGTGGGCAGCCATATCAGGCTGGTACAGGACACCACTGGTGGTTGTGGATGAGAATCTTAACGCCCAGCGGTATGTGGATAACAACCTGCGACCTCATCTGCTGCCATTCCTGCTAGACCACCCAGAACTGAGAACCTTTCAGCATGACAACGCTCGTCCCCATGCTGCTCGCTTTACCACTGCATTTCTCCAAGGCGAGAACATGAACACCATGCAGTAGCCTGCGCTCTCCCCTGACCTGAATCCCATCGAGCACCTGTGGGATGAGCTTGGGAGACGCATAGTTGGCAGGGCCAGGACATGGGCAGAGCTGCTTCAGACATTGAGGACTGAGTGGGACAGAATCCAGCAGCAATCCATCCAAAGACTGGTAGGCAGTATACGCCGACGATGCACTGCCTGTATCCAAAACAATGGTGGCCATACACGCTATTGAAAGGGGACTGACATTGCACCCTGTGCTGTTCTGTACTGTAGAACAAACTGATGAGATGGTGTATCTTGGTCAAAAACTTGACATGTCATCAATAAAATGCCAATGTTTCAATTAGCAATTGTTGGTTTGTTTTATTTTGAACTGTTACAATTTTATTACATTTCAAACAAGTGGTAAATTTCTTTTGCGTTTTCGGTCTTTTTGAAGTTGGTCAAAATGGTCAAAATGGTCAAATTTTTCGGTCAAAATGCCCATTTTGCACTGGCCTTTTTAAAGCCAATATCAAGACATCACGTGCAGCTCATTAAAATCATCCCGTACCTCTTGGCTAATCACTGACAGTCAAAACGGCTGTTCAACAGCTGTGCTATGAAGTGACCATTGAAGGTTCAAGTGACTATCCGTGACCGTTTTGTCTGACAGTGAGGACACTATTGTCCACAAATAAGTTCACACATTTACTATACACAGTGTTATTGTTGATATTTAAAGGTTTCAAAGGTGGTAAGTTTCTTTTGTGTTTTCGGTCTTTTTGAAGTTGGTCAAAATGGTCAAATGTTTCGGTCAAAATGCCCATTTTGCACTGGCCTTTTTAAAGCCAATATCTAGACATCACGTGCAGATCATTAAAATCATCCCGTACCCCTTGGCTAATCACTGACAGTCAAAACGGCTGTTCAACAGCTGTGCTATGAAGTGACCATTGAAGGTTCAAGTGACTATCCGTGACCGTTTTGTCTGACAGTGAGGACACTATTGTCCACAAATAAGTTCACACATTTACTATACGCAGTGTTATTGTTGATATTTAAAGGTTTCAAAGGTGGTAAGTTTCTTTTGTGTTTTCGGTCTTTTTGAAGTTGGTCCAAATGGTCAAATGTTTCGGTCAAAATGCCCATTTTGCACTGGCCTTTTTAAAGCCAATATCAAGACATCACGTGCAGCTCATTAAAATCATCCCGTACCCCTTGGCTAATCACTGACAGTCAAAACGGCTGTTCAACAGCTGTGCTATGAAGTGACCATTGAAGGTTCAAGTGACTATCCGTGACCGTTTTGTCTGACAGTGAGGACACTATTGTCCACAAATAAGTTCACACATTTACTATACACAGTGTTATTGTTGATATTTAAAGGTTTCAAAGGTGGTAAGTTTCTTTTGTGTTTTCGGTCTTTTTGAAGTTGGTCAAAATGGTCAAATGTTTCGGTCAAAATGCCCATTTTGCACTGGCCTTTTTAAAGCCAATATCTAGACATCACGTGCAGATCATTAAAATCATCCCGTACCCCTTGGCTAATCACTGACAGTCAAAACGGCTGTTCAACAGCTGTGCTATGAAGTGACCATTGAAGGTTCAAGTGACTATCCGTGACCGTTTTGTCTGACAGTGAGGACACTATTGTCCACAAATAAGTTCACACATTTACTATACGCAGTGTTATTGTTGATATTTAAAGGTTTCAAAGGTGGTAAGTTTCTTTTGTGTTTTCGGTCTTTTTGAAGTTGGTCCAAATGGTCAAATGTTTCGGTCAAAATGCCCATTTTGCACTGGCCTTTTTAAAGCCAATATCAAGACATCACGTGCAGCTCATTAAAATCATCCCGTACCCCTTGGCTAATCACTGACAGTCAAAACGGCTGTTCAACAGCTGTGCTATGAAGTGACCATTGAAGGTTCAAGTGACCATCCGTGACCGTTTTGTCTGACAGCGAGGACACTATTGTCCACAAATAAGTTCACACATTTACTACACGCAGTGTTATTGTTGATATTTAAAGGTTTCAAAGGTGGTAAGTTTCTTTTGCGTTTCAGTATATGTTGCTTCTGGGACACTCTCATTTTCCCATTGACTTACATGTTAATTTTCCTCTTAACCTCATTGCCCATTAACACCTCTATTTCTCCCACCCTAATCTTTATGAACCTTTTGTCTATAGTACCTATCCTTAATGTTGTTCATTAGACCACTCAAACACTACAAATATTTGTTTTCCCTTATAGACCTATAATCCTTCTTTTACATATCATTTGGCAGATTATCTTTGCCCCACTCAAACATCGACCCATTTACTTACATGTTAATTTTCTTCTCACCTCTTTACGAACCTTTTAGCCTTTTGACACTCAAACAATGATTCCCCCTTGGTCTGATGGTACTCTTACTATCAATGATCCCGAGTAAACCACTCAAACATTGATCCTACAAATATTTGTTTATGCGTGGGAAATAATTTAATTCTCTTGCCACTCTCTTCACCATCTAATATATTAACAAAAAAGATGTTTGAGTTTGGTTCTTTATTAAGATATTTTAACTGAGCTGAGATAAAATGATACAAAACCCCCCCCCCTCAATGTTCTTGTTTGAGCGCCTCCAGTGCCACACACTTTTTGGTAGGCTCTGCCCACCTTTTGGTAAGCCCCGCCCACTTTTTGGTAAACCACGCCCACTTTTTTCTAAGCCCCGCCCACTTTTGTTTAGCCACGTCCAATTTTGCTAAGCTCCGCCCACTTTTGCTAGGTCCCACCCACTTTATAAACTCCAGCATTGTATCATTTCCAGGTAATACATTACATCATTTTCAGGGAATTTCCATCACATCATTTCCAGTTAAGACATGCCCAGGTTTGCCCAGGGAATTTCCACAGGAAATGACACACACCCAGCCCTTCTTATAAAAGGCACCGACCACACAGGCTTTTTCAAACACGCTTTCTGCTTCACTTGAGAATGGACTATGCCGAAATGGAATGGGATAACTTTGCTATTCCTTGGAGTCCTACTACCTGTGTAGAACTCAACCTTCAGATTGATGAACTGGACTCGAACCTCTTATCAATGGAGGTAAGTTTGTTTATTTATTTATTTAATTTTTATTTTATTTTAGATGAGACTCGTGTAAGAGTTAACAAAGTTTATTTTAATATTCATAGAGCTTGATTTATACAAATAAAAATATTGTATTAAATTAATACATTGTTATTTTCTTTCACAGGAAATTGTATCTGAGATACGAAATGAAAATTCTGCTTTTACCACAACTTGGGATGAAGTAATTTTTTTGTTTGAAGACATTTTGAACAACCAAGACCCCCAGAACGAGTTCTAACTTGATGACCCAGCCAAAGAGTTATACCTTGGAGATCCACAAAAATCCTGAAAAAGAGTTTTACCATAATGATACTTGTTGTGAGTTATCAAAACAAAACCCACTGAACAAGTTCTACCTTGATGAGCCAGAATACAAGTCATACATTGGAGACCCACAAATTTCTGAAAATTGGGAAAAGGGAGTTCTCCCTGATGGTCCGCAGTTATACTATGTGAGACACATCATAGAAACCCTAAAAAATTGTGAAATGGGAATTCTCCCTGATGGTCCGCAGTTATACTATGTGAGACACATCATAGAAACCCTAAAAAATTGGGCAAGGAGAGTTCTCCCTGATGGTCCGCAGTTATACTATGTGAGACTTATCACGGAAACCCCCAATATTTCTGAAAATTGTGGTTCTACCTTGGGGACTTGGAAAGATGGTTATATTTTTGGAGACTCGGAATGGGGGTTTTGTTTTGATGACTCGGAATGTGATACCTATCTTGGAGGCTCAACAGGAATGTGGTTATACCTTGGGAACATGGAAAGTTGGTTTTATTTTGGAGACTCTACCTGTGGGGTCCATCTTGGAGACTCTTTGGATTCTAAAGCAATGAACAATGTTCTTTGTTTAATGACGCTTGATTTAAGCAATATCAAGAAAGTTCGAGGAAGAAAATTCTGGAAAATTCTTTCTTCCCATTTCTACTTCTTCAAACTTGAAAGCCTTGAAAGACAGAATTGGAGGAAGAGGAAAAAAAAAAATACGTATTTTTAAAAAAGAAGAAAAGAAAGATTATGTTAGGGTTTGGGTGGGATTTTGAATGCGAGGGTTAGGGATGGGGTTGGGTTAGGGATGGGGTTGGGTTAAGGTTGGGATTTTGAATGTGAGGGTTAGGGTTGGGGTTGGGTTAGGGATGGGATTGGGTTAGGGTTGGGATTTTGAATGTGAGGGTTAGGGATGGGTTGGGTTAGGGATGGGGTTGGGTTATGGTTGGGGTTGGGTTAGGGATGGGTTTGGGGTTGGGTTAGGGATGGGGTTGGGTTTGGGTTAGGGTTTGTATATTATTATGACTCACTCACACATACACACACACACAAAAGTTAAGCCCCAACTGGAAAGTTGAGGGATTCTGTGTTTGGGGTTCACAGATTTAAAAACGTATCCCCATTATACACACACAAAAGTTAAGCCCCAACTAAAAAGTTGTGGGATTCTGTGTTTGGGGTTCACAGATTTAAAAACGTATCCCCATTACATTTTATTTATTTATTTATTATTTTCAAGGGTATTATCTGCTTACTTGTGTTTTTTGTAATTCTTGCGAGTAAAATGAACCCAAGATTTCTTCTCCATTTAAATCATATAATTTGTAGGTCCAAGGGACTGTATCCATTACATCAATGATTTTAAATAATTCACGAGTCCATTTTTGTGTATAACCTTTCTCAAAATGACTTTTCCATTTGTATATTCTTACAATATCACCAATTTTAAACTTGGGCTTTCTCAAATTAATCTCCTTTTCATATTCTAATTTTGTAAATGTTTCCGATGGTTTTGATTTTGTTGATGAATGAACTGTATTATTGTAATTATCTACAATATCCTGAATTAAATACACCCATTTTTGAGAACCGAGTTGTGTGAATTTTTTATATAGTCTCTCTTTCAAAGTACGATTAAAACGCTCAATAACAACTGCTTTTCCTTCATTATAGGTGCTGTATAATTTAATACCCTCCCCCTTTAGAAATTTCATAAATATTTTGTTATAGAACTCTGTTCCCTCATCAGTCCATAACTTCTTTGGTTTCCTTTTATCCCTATCAAATATTAGCTTAAAGGCTAACATTAAAGGCTAACATCACCTCTCTTGTTTTTCAAAGGAACAACCCAGGCAAATCTACTCCTCAAATCAATAACGGTTAAAGCATACCTGTATCCCTTATCATTATTTAGTTCGATTAAATCAGCAGACCATATGTGGTCAGTGTCTTTGGAATAAACCTTCCTTCTTTTAAACTTGGTGATTATAGGTTTGTGTAATTCTTCAGCCAAAAGCTCCTCAGTCTTGATGACATCATTAGAGCCTAATAGTTTTTTGAGGAATAACCAAGACCAAGTTTCAATTTAGCGTTTATCAAATTTCTCACAATAAACCTATCAACTTTCTCTCTCAACGTTGGATTTTGTATCAAAGACAAATTATACAACATTTCTCTGTCGGCTTTATGTTTTTCAGTCAACGTAGTGGTTTTCCCATAAGCAATATCATGCTTCATACACACTTCGTCAACCCTATTTGTAGGTTTAGACCAAGGTTTAGGATTGTCAGCCTCATCTAATCTTTTATCCACGTTTGTTCCTGGGCCACAGAAAGAATACCCTGGAAGGTGTAATTGCCCTGGAATTCCAGTTGTTGTAAATTTACTTCCTGACAGAAACTTTTGTATGTCTCCTCCACTTTTAGGAGAGATGAATTGACACTTTTTAGAGCCACACACTTGACATATTCCTTTTTGATAAACTCTATTATTTTTAGCTTTAACATAAGATATTTTTAGATTTAGTTTTCTTTTTACATTTGAGACAATAACTCATATTTATTTATGAGAAAAAGTCCTACATAGTGCCAAAACCTTTTTGGTTTTCAACATATACATTTCTATCTTAATTTTTAAAACATAAAGAATCCTTAGGAATGCCTTCACTCTCTCCTCCATTTATTTACAAATAAAAACCAACTAAAGTCAATAGCATCATCAACCACATAATCTTTGTCTTCTTCATGTAAATCTCCTCACTGAACTCATCTCAACCATTTTTAAAATCATTATCTAAGTAAGAGTCGTTAATTCTTTATTTTCCTCTTCGGTGCATTGAGATTGATTTATTTGCTGTAATACACTCGATCTTTTACGAATCTCACTGATTTCCATCTTTTTATATTTTTCCTCCCTCTCTCTTTGCTCCCTTTCCTCCCTCTCCTCCTTCTCCTCCCTCTCCTCCTTCTCCTTTTTCTCCCTCTCCTCCTTCTCCCTTTCCTCCTTCTCCCTTTTCTCCCTTTCCTCCCTCTCCTTTTTCTCCCTTTCCTCCTCCTTTTTCTCCCTTTCCTCCTCCTTTTTCTCCTTCCTCCTTCTCCTTTTTCTCTTTCCTCCTTTTTCTTTTTCTCCCTTTCCTCCTCCTTTTTTGCCCTTTCCTCCTTCTCCTTTTTCTCCCTTTCCTCCTCCTTTTTCTCCCTTTCCTCCTCTTCTTCAACTCCTTCCTCATCCCTTGCTACCCTTGAGTTTGAACCCCAAAGAATATTATACATATACTCATCTGGATTTTGAGATATTCTTGTATCAATATTTATTTTTCTCATAATAGGATAGCAATAAGATTTGTAGACGATTTCTAAAAGAGTTTTATATTTCATAACTTTGAGAAGTTCATTTTTTATTTAATACTTTAAACAAGTCTCTATTTGTGGGTTTAACAATATCAGTATAAGGCCAGTTTTTTATGACAAAATTCCCATGTATATGCTCCAAATCATAAGGCATGTAATACCGAGCACCCTTTTCTTGTAGGTATCCTTGAATACAAAAATTATAATTCTCTTGTAGTCTTCTTCCTGCCATTTATGTATCAGAAATATATGTGAGATTAATATTATGACAGGTAATACCACCCCATCTTCCCACTACCAAATCGGTTTGTATTCCTCGGCTTTCTATCCTTATCTCATTACCTTCCTTCTTTGTCATGCTAATGTGGAAGTGTAACTCAGTGTAACTTATTAATTGGCACTGGTAACTTATTAATTAACACTGGTAACGAAGCAGATACATTTTACCTGCAAACTCTGTGAAAGACGAGTTCGTAAATGAGTGTCAGGAATGTGCCCGAACATGATAATCTCTTGTCCCCCTGGTCACAGCCCCTGGCTGGAGCACCCCCCTATCGTTTGGTAAACGGAACTCACAGCAGGAGGGGAGCGAGCTGATGCCAGGACTTGGTGCATGCATGACCTCGGGGCATTAGCGGAGAAAGGATTAACGTTCAGCGGACAGGGGATTAAGTCCAGTTTGTCCATATAAACGAGAGCAAACGTTGAGTCAAGGGAACTTGTGAGCAGAAGCTCTGACCGACGGAATGGACGAGGACTCATCAGACCCTCTGCCCGACGGGAGTGGCGGAGGAACATCGGCCGAACGAGAAGGACCATGCGAAAAGAGTTAACCTGGTCCATTGAATTAAGCGGTATTATTTGGTAATTGGAATGAAGTGAATAACCAGTTAATAAACCAGACCTTTTGTAAAACCTGTGTCCGGTCATTGGAGTCTTGAGTCTCCCCCACTACTTCCCCTACAATTTGGAGGCACCGCTGACATCAATTGTACAAACAAGTCTTTAAAAGGTGAGTGTGGCTTGTTTTTGTCCAATATGATTTACGAACTTGGAAATAGTTTTGTACATACATGGGGGAACAGGTGGTCCTGGGGGTTCCTTGCGCACCGATGCCGCGATATAGATGATATGAAGTCACGAATGGTACTTCGATAAACGATTGTACCTATTATTCGTGTTTTTCTAAATGATTTCTGTAAATACGTATTTTTTGCGCTGTCTAAATAAAATGCACCAGGTCGGCGCTGGTCATTAAAGGCCTTACTGTGACCTGGGAGCAAACGGAGCATGCGTGCACCATGCGACCATTTGCTTCCAAGACGTGTAAGGCCGGTACACTCGTTTACACACCCGTACACGTGTAAAGTAGTTTTTTTTTTGTTTTTTTTTGCACTTGTTCAAAGCACTCGACTTGCTCGGCGTGCGACAGGGAGCCGGGAAATGGAATTATATTTATATATATATATTTTACCTCATTCCAATTTATGGTATTGCGACAAAACGGCTTATATCTTTGGAACGACTGGTCGGATTTAGACAAATTAAACGGAATTGTGTAGGACGAAAGCCGTGGGTCCATAGGATCCGTGGGATGAAAATTGCATACCAACACTCCCTCACTGTCCCTCATTGTCCCTCATGTCCATTCCGGCACCCTGTCTCTTGCTCCCGCTCCTTCTCCCTCCCCTCCCTCTAGTTCCCATAGGCGGACGTTTTGCGAGAAGCAAAGCGTTTTGCAGGAAGCTTCCAGGAAGCTTCCAGGAAGCAAAGCCAGGGCTGTTGCTTTTTGTGTATTTTCTCTGCGCCCCATACTCGCAGATTTGGTTGGTACAAATATTTTATTGAAAGGTGAAAGATGCTTTTGTGGAAAGCAATGGCAGACCACCCATTGTCACCACTTTCATGAGCTCAGAGAAATAAAAAATTCCAAATTCCACTCTGATGGCTCAGTGGAAATCGGCAGCAGAGTGGGAATCGGCAGACAATGGAACAGCTAGCGACGAGTGTTTGTGAGTAACAACCACCCTCTGGTCGAGGCTCATAGGAGGGGTGATGCTTACTGATTCGGCACGCTTACAATAGATATTAATGGCGAAGGTTGTGGTTGGTTCGATTTAGCGAAATGGACGTTCTTTGAACGGGTTAAATGAGAATTTTCATATTGGATGTCAAAGCAACGAAGAGTTTTGTGGGATTAAGGGGTCATATCGCGACATCATGGAAAAGCTGGTGTAAATGGTGGGATGTCAGAGGTAATGGTGTGGTTTAATGTTCACACTGTTTTGGAAATAATGCTCGATGCAACATGATCCTAAAAAGAACCCATCCCTACATCTAAGGATCAGGAAGGGAAGGAATGGAAAATTTGAAGTATTAAAGTTACGGAACTCAAAATGTCTGGGTTTGGATGTAGTCATTAAAGGATTGAGTCATTCATTGGTTTGATGATGGTCCTAATATTTTGATAAATGTTTGATAATGGTCCTGGTAATTTTAGTCCTAGGAATAATATTGCTAGTGTTTTGTCTGAAGATTTTAATGGGATTTTAATAGGATTTTAATAAGATTTTAATGGGATTTTAATGGGAACATTCAAATGTTGGGTTGTGCTAACGTTTCCACAACGTCGCTACAACGTTTCACTTTCGTTGTTGCAACGTTTTGCTCCAACGTTTTGGGAACATTCAAATGTTGTGTTTTGCTAACGTTTCCACAACGTCGCTACAACGTTTCACTTTCGTTGTTGCAACGTTTCGCTCCAACGTTTTGGGAACATTCAAATGTTGTGTTTTGCTAACGTTTCCACAACGTCGCTACAACGTTTCACTTTCGTTGTTGCAACGTTTCGCTCCAACGTTTTGGGAACATTCAAATGTTGTGTTTTGCTAACGTTTCCACAACGTCGCTACAACGTTTCACTTTCGTTGTTGCAACGTTTTGCTCCAACGTTTTGGGAACATTCAAATGTTGTGTTTTGCTAACGTTTCCACAACGTCACTACAACGTTTCACTTTCGTTGTTGCAACGTTTCGGGAACATTCAAATGTTGTGTTTTGCTAACGTTTCCACAACGTCGCTACAACGTTTCACTTTCGTTGTTGCAACGTTTTGCTCCAACGTTTTGGGAACATTCAAATGTTGGGTTTGCTAACGTTTCCACAACGTCGCTACAACGTTTCACTTTCGTTGTTGTAACGTTTTGCTCCAACGTTTTGGGAACATTCAAATGTTGTGTTTTGCTGACGTTTCCACAACGTCGCTACAACGTTTCACTTTCGTTGTTGCAACGTTTTGCTCCAACGTTTTGGGAACATTCAAATGTTGTGTTTTGCTAACGTTTCCACAACGTCGCTACAACGTTTCACTTTCGTTGTTGCAACGTTTTGCTCCAACGTTTTGGGAACATTCAAATGTTGTGTTTTGCTGACGTTTCCACAACGTCGCTACAACATTTCACTTTCGTTGTTGCAACGTTTTGCTCCAACGTTTTGGGAACATTCAAATGTTGTGTTTTGCTGACGTTTCCACAACGTCGCTACAACGTTTCACTTTCGTTGTTGCAACGTTTTGCTCCAACGTTTTGGGAACATTTAAATGTTATGTTTTGCTGACGTTTCCACAACGTCGCTACAACGTTTCACTTTCGTTGTTGCAACGTTTTGCTCCAACGTTTTGGGGACACTCAAATGTTAAGTAAAGCGGATAAGAATTCACGAGTTATTTCACGAGTTATTCACGAGGTAATTACAGTAATTACAGTTCCGGTAATTACAGTAATTACTGTAATCATTACAGTAATTGCAGTAATCTTATTACAGTAATTACATTACATTAACTCAGGCACCTTTTGAGTAAGGAAGCTGATATTTGGACATGACACTGACCAAGTGATGTGGCTGTCAAGGAAAATTTTGATTTATTGATTAATCATTTAATAAATTAACTCGTTGATTTATAAATGACTTATTTAATTAAAAGTCCTCAGAGATACATCTTCGGATGAAATACTTTCAGATTGGTTATGCTATGAGCCAATTGATCAAGGAAAATATTTTGTGATGGCCATATTGGCAATTTCGTGGCCATATTCGTGGCAACTCAGTTAGTGCCACTGCACCTTTAAAATGCATCCCTGCGTTCATTTTTCGATCGATTGAGTTGAAATTTTGAACAATTGGATCTGGACTGTCGTTAACGACTCTAGCACGCACTCGTCCAATCAGGATGGAGCGGTATGGTCCCCGGATCATCACTGCCCGCAGTTTTTAATTAATTTTACTTTTTCTCTTGGTCATATAATTTTGAAGACATGCATGTCATGATAGAGGAAATGTTTGTTCTGTTAAACGGAATAAATGTTGTTTATTTGTGTGGGTGTGTATTTTTGTGTATTTTGGATATATTTTCACGACTAATTCCAGTTATCGTCCTGCAAAATGTCTGCTCGTTCTTTTTCCTTTGAGTCGTAAATTCCTGTTGAATTCTCATTAAAATGCGGAATTAAGTACGCTGTGTGATGATGGAGATCCTTGATGACGAATCAGGAATAGTGAATGAGCAAACAAATATCACGGATGGTACACCGGATAAGGAAAATGTAGATGAAACCCCTTTTGCTCAGGTGCTGTGCAGCGCTGCACAAAGATCCATATGAGCGGGGCCTGGGTGCTGTGTAATTAGTACACAAAGAACCAATTACTAGGGTGCTGAATAAACACAAAGATCCATTTTTTTGAGCTGGTTCTCCCGGTGCTGTGATTTATTCAAAGAACCAAATTTTGTAAGAATTAAGATATGATTTGTCGACATTATAAATACTTTAATATATGTAACGATTTTTGTAACGATCGTCCTGCAAAAGGTCTGCTCGTTCTTTTTCCTTTGAGTCGTAAATTCCTGTTGAATTCTCATTAAAATGCGGAATTAAGTACGCTGTGTGATGATGGAGATCCTTGATGACGAATCAGGAATAGTGAATGAGCAAACAAATATCACGGATGGTACATTGAATGATATGATTGGATATTCTTGCCATTTTTTATGGATTGGATATTCTTCACATTTATGGAAGAAGTTGAATGATATGATTGGATATTCTTGTCTCACGAATGAAGGATGAGTTGCCTTTAGTGGTTGCAAAGAAAATTTGTGGAGACCAGGCAAAATGGGGAAATATGTCAGAAATGACCCTAGGACAGGACGGTGATTCATCAATTGACATGAGGTACGAACCAGAGGTGACGACCGATGAGATTCGATCTCAGTTAATGGATGGACCTGTCCTGACATCATTGGGGAAAGGACTTATGCAAGGAGTCATTCAAAATGATTAATTTGATTTATTGATGAATATTGATGAATTAATTGAAATTGAATAATTGATTGAATTGTTGATTGATTGAATCTAATTGATTGAATTTAATTGAATAAATTTAACTGAATAAATTGTACTGAATAAATTGAATTGAATATATTGATTGTTTGATTGATGAAAATGCGGTCTCAAGAAAGAAGCTTTGATATCTTTGCGAGATATTATCAATGTGGAGACAACCTGGGAAAATTGAGCAAGGTGGTGAGTTTATATACAGATATATATGTGCGGTTACCATTGTGTGATTTCCCCGTCAACAGAGCGGACACCTGAGGATTCACCCATTTCATACTGACCCTCCGGCTCATCTGCAAATACTGATCTGTGAGATTGGATTGTGCAAAAGCCACAGCTGAGGGAGATTCTCTGGAAATCACCGTGTGAACAGGTGGAGAGATCCTTCCTGGAGGTACGAGTGAAGCTTTAGAGGAACCTGGAACAAGCTACAACACATCCAACGCTACTTTGATAAAAGGCAGAATGGGAAATGGAGCCTGCAATACACAAGGACAACCAGAGATTCCACAAAAAGGTACTTGTACACATCATATGTACGACCGTTATGGTGCCGAAGCTATAAGGCAGGTCGAGAATTGGTATTTGTGGACAAAGGGACATGATGAGTTTTCAAGAGATGGTACCTTTGAGCGAAGTCGATTGGAAAGATTGGAACAAAGATTGAAAGCCAGGAAGAGACAGAATCTAACGGTAGACTGGCTTGCATTCCATCTTTGGGATGGTGAATCCAGACAACGGGAACAGCAAGAACGGATAACGGATCTAGAACTTAAAATAAAAAGGATACAGGATACAGAGGAGACGACAAATGCACAACTGCCCTCGAAATTAGGAATGAAAGTGACAGTTGTCCCATCTGATTTCCAGTTGTCTCCCCAAAAAGGACGGTACAGAGAATTTTTTCGTGTTTCAGGAGATAACGAGAGATTGCAGTGGCAACTCAGGGATGTAGAGATGCAGCCCAGCAATACAAGTGCACAGATGCACAGATCAGGCAACGACAGAAACCGGTGTTTCGAGTGTGGAAAGATGGGACATTGGAGAAGAAGATGTCCGTATGTCAACAGGAAGACAAGTTCATGGGGCAAACCAAGATCAAGGGTACCAGTGCTTACCGGTACCTCAGACAATGATTAGGCCTTCATTACGACAAATCCCAAATGACGATTGGCCTCAACAAATTAGATTACTGGACAAACATGAATAACTGTCGATGATTCTTGGGTCTGAAAAGTTTTCGGAGCAAGAATTATTCATTTTTTTTCTTTTGCTTGTAAGCAAATTAGTAATTAATTGATCACATGCCGAAATTGGATCTTTTATGTTGGGCACACAATTTTAAATTTACAAAGTTGGAACAATTGCTTTGCAAATTTTTGAAACCAAGTGACAAGGGTCACATGATAATCAGGTGGGAATTTCGGACTAGTGTTCCGCATGATTGATAGGTCAGTGGTTGACTGACATGCAAATGGGTGTGTAGTCAAATTTGGATAAATTATGGTGGGAACTGAAAGGGTAATTTCAATGTGACATCATAGGGCAAGGCAAACTGTGGCAAGGCAAACTATTGGATGGGAAAATTAGATCTGGCTATAGAATAAATTTATTGACCCCTTGAAGTTAATTCTTCGAATCATCGTTTCACTGGCATTTTTGTTCAAATTGGAAATATTTTGGTAGAGCTTTGGTTAAAACCTTTGGTTGCGGTATCTTGGAACGAAATGACAAACCATAGGATATTGATAAGAATAGGAAAAATATGGACCCAAAATAGAAAGTTGGATTCATGCCCCTCATTGCAAACAAGCACATGGGGCTAAGGTGGACGATCCCACAGAAAATGAGGCTGCACCTAGCAGCCCAGCAGAACATTCAGTGGCAGATAAATGATAGTTGTGATTTACAGTCATTTGAATTACATTTTAACACCCCTTGCATTGATAAACATTACATGTGATATTCCTACTTGGGATAGTGACATTTATTTGCCTACATGACATACAATTACCAGCTGATATTAATACAACATGAGTAAAAAAATTGTATCACAACTACACTCATGACCAAGGGGATTGAGTTCAACCCCGGGAGATAGGGGGATCAGGGTAAGACAAATAATCTGATTTATGCTACATATTAAGGGATTTTTCTTTATTTACCTGTTAGGAAGCTTACAAAGGTTAGGAAGTTTGGTATATAATGTTGAATGTCATGGACATATAATTATGTTAGAGGTGTGAACATATACAAGGGGTAGCTCACATGTTTTACAGATGGCTACAGGTGGGACAAAGGGAAAGACCTTATCAAGACAAGTCGACAAATCAGGGGAAAACAGACTTCTACTTCGGATACTCCTTGAAAATGGTGATATTCATCCTAGGAATGAGTTCTCTTGTAGTGGGGACTCTGTGTTGCATACATTGTTTCGGGGTAATAAGAGAACAAAACGCAACATTGGTGGCCGACTTACAGATATATGATTATGCGGGACGACATAAGCAAAAAAGAAGTTTAATGGAAGAAAGGGACACACCTTTAGAACCCGATGGATTACACGGGATCAATACTTTTTTACATTTAGCCCACACAAGGGCTGATATAGCAAATGAAAGTAATTGTTGGATATGCACACAAATGCCGCATTCTAGTGAGAACAGAGTACCATTGGAGGCAGTTCCTTTTGGTTGGGATGAATTATGTAGTCGCTTCCCACAGAGGTTGGTAGCAACAATACGACCTGATTTACCAATGTCGATGATGCTAGGGGATGCTAGTTGGGAAAAAGGGGGATATCAATGTAAGGAATTTGAAGACAGTTATAGGCCTAAATATGACAATGAAGTTATGCCCCCTTACGTAACTATTCAACAACAAATAAAAGGGCTCCTATGTTTCATCCGACATCGAACCACAGAGAATAATAAGTTGATGGGAAACTCCACCTGCCACCATTATAGTTACGAGTTGGGCTATATGAGATTGCTTGTCCCAGTAAAGGACACTAGCTTAAAGATGATATCTTTGTATTGGGAAGGAACTTGGATGTCAGATACGACATGGACCTATAATAATACATATTTTATATGTGGACACAAGGCGTATGCGTATCTCCCACTGACATGGTCAGGATCATGTTTTCTTGGGTTTGTGCTTCCACACATGCGCCTGTTAACAAAGTCACCAACGCATATCCTGCATTCTAGGCAGAAAAGAACTATTAGCATGGGGGAATGGATTGGAATGGTAATATTTACATTTTATGGAACCTGGAAGGCAGGGCGAGAACTCAGGCACATGGCATTGGCTATGGAGAAGTTGGCAAATAAAACAGCAAGTGGATTGGAAAAACTTACAAGAGAGCTGGCAGCAACAAGAACGATGGCATTACAAAATCGTATGGCATTAGATATGCTGTGAGCAGAAAAAGGAGGTACATGTGCAGTCATTGGTACAGATTGCTGTACGTACATACCTGATGAGTCAGAAGAAATTTATAACATAGCCGATACAATCAGACAAGAGGGAGCAAGATACCACGATTATATAAAAGGGGGTGCCTTTGCATGGTTGGGAAACACATTTGGAGGGGCGGTAGCTAAGATACTCCAATATTTGTTTGTTGGTTTAGTAGTTATATTGGCAATTGTTTTAGTGGTGGCTTGCTTGAAAGCCTTAGTGACGGTGTGTTTGAATAAGGTAACCAACAACACGATGATAACGCATGAAGTGACAAATGAGGAAAGAAATGTGGAACCAGAAAAGGAAGATGTTTATGGCGACATAAATACTGAGATTAAAAGATTAAATCAAGTGATGTTGCAAATGAATACAGTAGAATTAAGATAATGGCATAACGACAATGTTATGAGTTGTGTCAATTACAATATCAGTGAACTCATATCACCAAGAGTGACACACTGTTAGGAAAAAAAAAAAAAAAAAAAAAAAAAAAAGGAAAAAGAAAAGTGGAGAGGAATTATGGTAATAATACATTATGCTTAATTTGTTGGTTTGGGAAAATTGTTGTTGGGAATTAGATATTCCCGTTTGTGATTGTAATCATTTACAATTTATTTTCTTAGAGTAGTGCTAAAATACCTGCACGAGTTAATTTTTGAACTATATTAACCTGAAAGCAATTGTGGATGCTATTCTTAGTTTAGTAGTGAAATACATACCTGATTGAATATTATTTGTGTGATGCATATAAATGAATATAACTTTTTGAATGTGTTAAGGAAAAACAACAAATTGTTGAATGTGAAACTGTCGGAAGATATACATGATTATGCTGATTTCATGGTAAGATGTACCCTATCTGATTCAGTGTGTGCGGAAAGCAGATTCAGATGTGACTGAGCATAAGGATAAGACGAGATCACATTTTGAAGGGAGTGCTAACGGAATTGGGAAGAAGTTCGAGAAAGAAAATTGTGGCTAAAAATGAAGTTAATCATGGCATACACCCTCTTTCTCAAAGAATGATGAAGACATTCTCCCGTGTAACTTGGAGATGAATGCTTACCTTCACCAAGGAAATTAATGTGACCATTTGCCTGGATCACACTGCAACATATGAAAGAAAGGCGATCACTTACTCTTGTTCGAAGGCTTCGAACATTCATCACATCAGAAGTTGCAGGACAACGACATTTTACCTGCAACCTCTGTGAAATGCGGGGACATATGTTATTACTCACCAACTCCCGGGGAGCCAGCATGGAGCTGCAAAGCAATGGCTGTGCCTTTTCACAACAGCTGTGCACGATTCTGCGGGCCACTCCTGGTATGGACCATGGATGACCTGAACACCATGGTCCCAACATCATTGTGGATGCATCCGGCATCCCTGTTCCACATCTTGCTGGCCAATCAACGTCACACCAATACTTGCTGCCCACTCACAATGAGGGAGGAGGCAAGTCGACTACAACTGGGTGAAGGCCTTGTTCAGGAATTACAATGGTTTACAGCAAAAAGTGGCAAGAATGGTACAAGGAGAGCAGGGTCAGTCTATGACTCCGCAATGTTACCACAACAGCGAAATCCTACACGAAGTAGTGCAGGAGCTATGAAGACATTAGGAGAAAATGTTTCATACCTGAATTCAAACACAAGTGATCAGCCCTTCCTTTCAAACAAAGTCAACATTTGTGTGGAGGCAAACGTTTTTTGCCAGATGGTGCAGATGCTTTACAAAACTTGAAAATGAAGTGAAATTGTTCTATCTTGGTGATGGTGAAGTGTTGTTTTGAAAATATATTTGTGATGCAAATGCAATAGATTGAACGATATGGAAGGAGTCAATGACCAACGAAATGTTTTGTGATTCTTGCAGGATGACGGTGTATGCCCAAGGGAATTTGATTACCAAAGTGATTGATTATTTACTTATACTTGTAATGATGTTTACTTGTAGTGATTGATTGTTTACTTATATTGATGTTTAGATTAATGGTTAATATAAACAAAAACAAAAAGATGAGGGAATTGTGGAAGTGTAACTCAGTAACTTATTAATTGGCACTGGTAACTTATTAATTAACACTGGTAACGAAGCAGATACATTTTACCTGCAAACTCTGTGAAAGACGAGTTCGTAAATGAGTGTCAGGAATGTGCCCGAACATGATA
Organism: Myxine glutinosa; assembly: GCF_964187855.1. Classification (NCBI taxonomy): domain Eukaryota; kingdom Metazoa; phylum Chordata; class Myxini; order Myxiniformes; family Myxinidae; genus Myxine; species Myxine glutinosa. The sequence goes on along the minus strand of NC_136261.1, from coordinate 101,979,156 downwards.
ATCTCTTGTCCACCTGGTCACAGCCCCTGGCTGGAGCACCCCCCTATCGTTTGTTAAACGGAACTCACAGCAGGAGGGGAGCGAGCTGATGCCAGGACTTGGTGCATGCATGACCTCGGGGCATTAGCGGAGAAAGGATTAACGTTCAGCGGACAGGGGATTAAGTCCAGTTTGTCCATATAAACGAGAGCAAACGTTGAGTCAAGGGAACTTGTGAGCAGAAGCTCTGACCGACGGAACGGACGAGGACTCATCATCAGACCCTCTGCCCGACGGGAGTGGCGGAGGAACATCGGCCGAACGAGAAGGACCATGCGAAAAGAGTTAACCTGGTCCATTGAATTAAGCGGTATTATTTGGTAATTGGAATGAAGTGAATAACCAGTTAATAAACCAGACCTTTTGTAAAACCTGTGTCCAGTCATTGGAGTCTTGAGTCTCCCCCACTACTTCCCCTACACTAACCATCGCTATACTATCATATATTTATCTTTTCTTAAAACCATGTATTTGTTGTTTATTAATTGTACTTCCACATAAATCCTTATCCTCACCAAGTGAATAATATTCTTCTTTACGAGACTGATTCAAATCATGTAGGTCTTCTATGTTTATTGAAAAAGACCAATTATACCCTAAATCAGGCATATCATACCCCCATTTATTAATTCGCATATTAACTATATGTCCTTCTTTATAAAATTCAATTGTAAGCAGGTAGTTAAATTCAATGAGGAAAGGTGTATGGTCAGTATAACCAGGTGTTGTGGTTGTAAATTTTACTTGTTGAACAAAACGTGCTGTTTTCTTTAAATATATATATTGTGATAAATCACTAAATCTAATTAAGTCATTCGCATCTGTAGGGTTTGGATAATTGATTAATTTATAAGTATTCTTCATATTAATTTTTTTTTTTTTTTTTTTTTTTTTTTTTTGTTGTTGTATACAATATCGAGGCTCGTGAAAGAGCGAACATTAATCACACAGAAAGACAAACCGACACATAAAACATATAACATAGGGAGCGGTAGACAAGATGGGGAGAGAGGGGGAAGGACACAAACACAACATTTGAGAGCAGGGACCGAGAGACATGGAGACATCGAGAGATCTGAGAGAGGGCGAGGGCTTTGGGAGGGGGGGGCGTGGGAAGGGGGCAGTGGGAGAGGTATAAAACATATAGACACTGCCAGGACTTCCAGGAAAGAAGTTGGAATTTCAAACAAGGTGGATCTGGGGTGAATTAGCAGGGGTAGAAAAGATCAAGGTTTTGGATGGGGGAAGATAAGAGATGGTGGTGAACAGCTGTTTTAAAGACCTGGAGGGAGGAGTGGGATTGAAGGGAGTGAGGGAGTTTGTTCCAGAGGCGGGAGAAAAGAGGAATGAAAGAGTGAAGGTGAGCGGAGAGCCGAGATTTCGGCAGTTTAACCATCAGAGGGTTGCTGGCAGATCTTGTGCGACCTGTAGGAATATTTGGGGGACAGAGCACAGAGAGAGCTGGGGGTGCAAGGCCGGAGAGGAGTCGGTAGAAGACAGAAAGACCACCTACCTGCCTGCGGTGAGTGAGTGAAAGGCCCTCAGAGATAGCTTCATCGCGGGAGATTCCAATAATTCTGAAAGCTTTGGTTTCAACAGCGTGAAGCCGAGCTAGGTGTGAGGCAGGAGCACCGGCCCATAGGGGAGAACAGTATTCCATTGAGCTGCGGATGAAAGCCTTGTATGTGGTGAGGAGCTCAGGTGTGCCGAGGAAGGACTTCGCACGACGGAGGATGCCCAGTCGGCGACTGGCTTTGGAGGCCAGCTTGGAAATGTGGTTTTCCCAAGAAAGATCATGGCAGATAGTGAGACCCAAAATCTTGAGCGACAGAACTTCTTGGAGAGGATTGTTGAGAAAGTAGATGGGAGGGTTGTCCAGTCGATCTTTTCGGAGAGACATAGTAAGAGTGTGAGATTTGTCAGGATTGAAAGACATGTTCCACTTGTTTGACCAGTCTGTGATTTTGTCCAGGTCTTCAGAGAGTGAGGAGGCAGCAGACTGCCGATCTGAGGGAAGAGGAATGGAGCGGCAGAGAGTGGAGTCATCAGCAAAGAGATAGAGAGGATTTTCGAGAGAGTCAGAGAGATCATTGATGAAGACCAGAAAAAGCACGGGGCCCAGAACACTGCCTTGGGGAACTCCAGCCTGAACAGGAAGAGGAGATGAGAGAAACCCATTCAGGGCCACACGTTGACGACGACTAGAGAGGAAGTCCGCCAGCCATGCGTGGAGATTTCCATGGATACCAAAGGAGGAGAGTTTGGTGAGCAGAGCGGGGTGCCAGACCGTGTCGAAGGCACGTGATATGTCGAGGGAGACAGCTCTAATTTCCTGTTTGGCATTGAGGACCTCCATCCATTGTTGAGACAGCAGAAGCAGCATGTCCAGAGTAGAGTGACCTGGTCTGAAACCAAATTGATGATCAGAGATCAAGCCATTGGAGAAGAGGAAAGATTTCATATCAGAAGCAATGATGGATTCCATGACTTTGCTGATAATTGGGAGAAGGCTGATTGGTCTGTAGTTGCTAGGATCTGTTTTTGCACCTTTTTTGTGCAAAGCGGTGATGTTGGCTGATTTCCAAGCAGATGGCAGTTGACCTTGAGCAAAAGAGAGGGTGAAGAGAACAGAGAGAGGGTGAGATAGAGCAGCAGAGCAGGATTTTAGGACCCGTGGGCTGATGCCGTCGGGTCCAGTTGCAGAATCAGAGTCGAGGGTTGACAGAAACTTTTCCACCTTGTCAGGAGGAAAGGACACGGAGTCCAGGAGCAGCAGGGTACGACTGGGTATGGTGGGTACAGAGAGGGATGGGTTTGGGACACAAGATTTAGAGGCAAACACAGAGTTGAGGCATTCAGCTTTTTCACGTGCGGAGTCAGCTGTGTAGCCGTTTGAGGTAAGGGAGGGGATGGAGGGGGAACAAACACCAGAAACGGATTTGACCAGACGCCACCAGGATTTGGAAGAGGGAGACAGATAAGAGAGTTCGGTCTTGAGAACGGAGAGATATTGTTTCCTGGCTCTCCTGAGGGTGGACACACACTTGTTTCGGGCTTTGTGAAAGGAAATGAGATTTCCTTCCGTTGGATTTGCTTTCCAGGAGACGAAGGCAAGTTGTTTCTGGGCAACAGCCTCACCACAAGATTCCGTGTACCATGGACGGGAGGAAGGGTATGACAACTGAAGACGAGATGGGATAAATCTGTGCATGAGAGAGAGCAATTTACTTTGGAAGAATTCCCAGGATGAGTTGATGTCAGAGGTGGTAGAGATGGGAGACCAGTCCAGATGATTGATGGCTGCTTGAAGACCGTGCCAGTTGGCCTGAGTGAAATGCCAGACTCGTCGACGCTGAGCAGGCTCCCTGAGGATGGTCAGAGAGATGTCCACTTTAACAAGGACATGATCAGATGATCCGATCGGAGCAGAAGAGCAGCAGACATTTTCAGGGAAGTTAGTCATAACCAAGTCCAGAAGAGAAGATGTTCCGTTGACTGAGATCCGGGTCGGGAAATTGACAGATTGTGTCAGTCCCAGTGAGTCGCAGAAGTCCTTTGCTGAGGAGCCATGGCTGGTGAGAGAGGTACCCACACCCAGCCAACTGGCATGATGACAGTTGAAATCACCACATATGAGGAAGAGAGAGTTGGGATGAGTAGATAGAAGTTGGTCCATATCATCAGACAGCGAGATGTAGATGGAGTCATCACTGTTTGGTGGACGGTACAACACACATATGAACAAGAGGTGGGAGCGAAGGGGAAGCCGTAGCCAGAGGTATTCCTGGGGGTGAGGTGGAGAGAGTGCAGTGCAGGGCGAGTGAGGAAGAGAGTTTTTGATAAAGATAGCAACCCCGCCTCCAGGACGAGGCTCAGGTCTATCATACCGGAGGAGGGAGTAGCCCGGGAGAGATACTATGGAATCAGAGACATCATAAAGGAGGAAAGTTTCTGTTAAGCAGATCACGTCTGGTTTGACAGAAGCAACCTGTATGGAGAGATCAGTTAAGTTTGAACGAAGGCCCCGGATGTTTGAGGTCCATACCGTTAATGAAGAGGAAGGGGGAGCATCAGATACAGAACAGGGGGGAGGAGGGGTAGGGTAAGATGTGGAAGAGGTGGAAGAGGTAGGGAGAGGTAGGGAGAGCTGTTGAAGGTGTGTCAGAGATTTCAGAATAGCTCGGAGAAAGGGAAGGATGGGGCGGACAAAAGGTTTGATGGTGATTGGGTGAGCCACAATGAGGTGTTATTTGAGGAGGGGGAAGAGCGAGGCAGAAGGTTGGGGGAGATGGAGGTGAGAGTTTGAAGGGGGAAGAAGCGGGGAGGACGCTTTGAGGAGGGGGAGTGAGCGGGGGGAAATTGGGAAATTGAAATTGAAAGCGGGGGGAAATTGAGAAGCAATGAGGGTGGGGAGAAAACAGACCATACACTATATTTTTGTTGTTCAGCCTGTGCCTTTGTATAATAATTTGATAAATCAATATCCTGAGAGGATTTTCCAAAGATAGAACCATCTTTTCCAACATGTCATTTATATTAGATTAAAAATGATATCATAAAAATTTTCATTATTGTTGAGTTGAAATAATACATATAAACATAATTGACCACAACATTTAGAATTAATTTCTTGAACTTGAAATGTTTGATAAACACCATTCTGTAAGAATTGTATTACTTCAACAGGTGGTGGCATACCATAACTATCAAAATAATATTTATCCTGACTATTATGAATACAAACCCAAAGAGAACCATTCTGTGTGTCTAAATTCATAATAATATTCTTTGTATTCTTATTTATATGTATTAATTCATCTCTCATACAAATAACCACATTATCAATTTTTAGTGTTTTACAATACTTAGCTAGTTCTATATTTGACGTTGTATTTTTCCAAATTGTTTAAACCATTTATCCATTTATTTATGAGAAAGATACAATCCATTACCCCGTTTAGTTAGTTTAACACCCGCTTGAGCGATAGAGGAAAGCATATCTCCAACCAACAATCTAGCTTTATCAGGTAGACTTAAGTTTTTGAGCAAAATCTACAATTACACCACTTCCACTAATTTGTTTCTCCAACTCCTTGTTATGTCTTTCCAATTCTTTTTGAGCTTTTAGTTGTGCCTTCCTTTCGTTAGCAGTTTTTACCGCTGCTGAAATACCACCAGTCAATGCTCCCGCCGCACTTAAACCAGCAAATAAAGGAATTAGAAACGGGAGAAATCCTCCTCTTGACTCGTCTATTGAATATTTCTTTAACATAGGTTTCGTCATTTTAAATTTAAGTGAACCAGTATCATTTAGTGTTTTTACTTGTGTGCGTGTGAGTAAAACATCAATTCTTACAGCTCCTTTTCTTTGAATTGTATTAACATTAATAATACAAGGCTTTTGATTTTGAATACAAGATGTTAATTTATTAAGATTGATTTGATTAACATATACCCCTACCATTTATTTATGAGAAAAAACCGATGTGATATTAATCACAACACCATTATCTGTATTAATCTGTAATTCTGTTTCTTCCAAAAGCAAACAATAAGCATTAACTTCTTCATTCTCTCCTCTTTCAATGTATAGAGAAGTATCCACTCTATTAGACTTTATAGTTTCCTTTTGAGAACTCAGGTCAATTGCGTAGATTGTATAAAGTTTTTGAAACGCAACCATATCCAAAATAGGATCATTATTACCGTTGCTTTCACACACCTTTTGGTAAGACTTGTAGGCTTCCGCATAATCATTTTTTTCCCCAATCAATTTCCAATCTATCTCGCGGATAAAATGTGCCATCAAGAGAAACCCGAAGTTGTTTCACCTTAGCATTATCACTCAGCGCATTATTCTTATTAGTACCGTCCTCTCCATCTGGTTTTTTAAAAAATGAGCCAAAGGTATCGTGGCTTTCCTTGAAGAACACCCAAATTCCAAGTGGAGGTAGTGTGTTCCAGTTTAATGTGTTGACATCTTCTTTTAAGGTATGATACATTTAGCGGTTTCTTTGAGTTAAGTCTTCTATTTAACATCTCTTCCGTTTTAAGATTAGGAGTATATTCACTGATATACCAACACAAATCATTAATAACAAATTTATTGTCGTCTCCAAAAGCATTTTCAACCCCAAAAAGCAACCTATTTACATTATCATTCCTTTGTAGTTGAAATCTAATTTTAAGACCATACAAAACTTTGTCATAATCACAAAATCCAAATATATCTTTCAGAGGTACTGCTACGGTAAAACTATTCTCTGGTTTTGTGTCATCATTATACATTGCCTTCCTTTGACTATAACCAGGGTCTGTGTTTGTACCCGTTGACATATCAGGAATAAAACCTTCAACAGCTCCCATTCTATCACTAAACGAATATAGTGTAAATTTCATCATTTCAGATGTAGCAGAGACATAATCAACCGCTTCAACCTCTTGTGTTCCAATATACAGGCGGACACTATCAAACATTTTCCAGAAGAAATCATTTACGAGTGTAGCATTAGTATTATTCGCAGCCTTAGTGAATTTAAATTTACACAGCAAGAAACTATCAGCTATATTCAAGTAAGTTTGTTGATTATTTATTTCAAAACTTTTTGTTCCATTTGAATTCCAGTCTGTTCCTGTTATAGCATTTACCTTGAAATAGTCTTCCTTTTTAGTGGAGTTTGAAATGATAATCGTATCATCCAAATCATAGATACTATCAATCGCTTCCATACTTGTATTTATATAGCATTAAAATTGTTGAAACCCTGACCCAAGTATTTTAATGATTTTTTGTCGTTCTTGGGAAGACAGTTGAGTTTTACCTTTTTTTTTGATTGCTTGTAATTTATGAGACTCCTTTTGAGCATCTTTTATACTCTTTATAGCACCCGCAACTGAACCCACGGCAGAAGCAGTTGAACCAATTAGGTCTTTATGTTTAAGGATGGTTGAACTAATACCCATTAGAGTATCAATTATCCCATCTCCTTTATTTTGAAATTGATGACCTACACCTCGTTGTCTCTTAGGTTTATAGTATCCTCTCCCAAGAAACATACCTTCACCCTTATAGTATGGTGAAAGGTACATGCCCTCCCCTGTAATTATTTTATATTTTCCCAACTCGTGTTTTCTCACAATAACCATTATTTATTTATTGAAAAACTTCACGTAGGTGAATTCTGATGGATATAATTTCATCATTAAAGGATATCATACGATTATCTTGGTCGGTTATCCTAAAATTTACTCTGTATATGGTTTTTCCTGACAGGTAAATAGACAAGATTTTTTGGTTCCATATTAAATTTATAACCAATCGGGGTTGAGTATGCACTGAATGAAAATATTGTATTTGTTCTTATTCCATCGTTATAAGCACCATCAATCAAATCACAATGAATTAATACTGAATTTATACCGGAGGATATTTGGATAATAATAATAATAATTCATTTATTTTGTATCGCGCTTTTCATGAAGCCCAAAGGTGCTTTGACAGAGTGCAAAACATAATGCATAACAAAACATGAAAACAACAATTGCAAAAAGACAAGAATCAATAGGGAAATATTTAAAGCAAAAGGAGGGAGAAGGAGAAGTGATAGTCAGGGGTTAAATGCTGTGGGTTGAATGTTGAATACAGTGCTGAACAGGTGGGTCTTGAGTGATGTTTTGAATGTGGTGAGTGAGGAGGAGTCTCTGATGGTGTGAGGTAGTGAGTTCCAGAGGGTGGGAGCAGCGATGGAGAAGGCCCTGTCCCCCCAGGATCTGAATTTGGTCCGGATGGGGGGGGGGGGGGGGGGGTCAGGAGGTTGGTACCAGCAGAGCGGAGGTTGCGGGTGGGAGTGTGTCTGGAGAGGTCAGCCAGGTAGGATGGGGCCAGGTTATGGAGGGCTTTGTAGGTCAAGAGGAGGATTTTGTACTGGATTCTCTGGGAGATGGGGAGCCAGTGAAGCTTGTAAAGGACGGGGGTGATGTGGTCACGGGTCTGGGAATGGGTGAGTAGACGGGCAGCGGAGTTCTGAATGTATTGGAGTTTATTGGTGATTGTTGAGGGTGAACCATAGAGGAGGCTATTGCAGTAGTGCAGACGGGAGGTGATGAAGGCGTGGATGAGGGTTTCTGCAGTCGTGGAGGAGAGGGATGAGCGGAGACGGGCGATGTTTTTCAGGTGAAAGAAGGCTGTCTTTGTGATCTGTTTAGTGTATTTGTCGAAGGAGAGGGTTTGGTCAAAGATGACGCCAAGATTCCGGATGAGAGGGGAGGTGGATACTGGGATACCGTCGATGTTGAGGGCAATGTTATGGGTGGATTTTGTGAGCGTTTTTGGGCCAATGATGATTATTTCAGATTTATCACAGTTAAGTTTGAGGAAGTTGATTTGAAGCCAGGATTTTATTTCAGAGATGCAGTTTGTCAGGATAGAGTGGGTGTCGGTGGAGACGGACTTGGTGGAGATGAAAAGCTGGATGTCATCGGCGAAGCAGTGGAATTGGAGACCATGACGGCGGATTAAGTGACTGAGGGGGGACAGGTAAAGGATGAAGAGGAGGGGGCCAAGAACTGAACCTTGGGGGACACCTTGGGGGAGGGGAGCAGTGGGGGATTTGCAGTTATTGATTGAGATGAACTGGCGTCTGTCAGAGAGGTATGATTTAATCCAAGAGAGGGCAGTGCCAGTAACGTTAAAGGTGGATTCAAGTCGGGTGAGGAGGATGGTGTGATCGATGGTGTCAAAGGCAGCGCTGAGGTCGAGGAGGACGAGAATGTTGAGGTTGCCAGCATCAGAGGAGAGGAGAAGGTCGTTGGTGATTTTGAGGAGAGCAGTTTCAGTACTGTGGTTGGAGCGGAATCCGGATTGGAATGTTTCAGACAGGTTATTGGCAGAGAGGTGATGTTTGAGTTGCGCGGCTACAGCGCATTCCAAAACTTTTGACAGAAAGGGTAGGTTGGAGATGGGTCTGAAGTTATTTAGGGTGTCAGGGTTTAGACCAGGTTTTTTTAGAATGGGGGTAACAGCAGCAATTTTGAGGGATGGTGGGACGATGCCTGTAGACAGGGAGGAGTTTATTGTTGCAATGATAAGTGGAGAGAGAGCAGGGAGGGAGGCCTTGACAAAGCTGGAGGGGATGGGGTCAAGAGTGCAGGTGGCAGTTTTCAATCCTATGAGGAGTTCAGAGAGGTCAGTAGGGGAGACTGGGGAGAATTGAGACAGGGGAAGGCAGGATAAGGGGGGGCAGGTGGTTGGAGGGGGAGCGGGTGCGGCGGTGGTCAAGCTGTTGTAGATGTTGTCAATTTTGTGTTGGAAGAAAGAAAGGAAGGAGATGCAGTTGTCTACTGTGAATGACTGGGTGGTGGTGTCCAGGGGGCGGAGGAGTTTGTTTATTGTCGAGAAGAGTGCTTTTGGGTTTCCGGAGCCAGAGTGGATAATTTGAGAGTAGTAGGCGGAGCGGGCGTGGGAGAGGGCATCTTTGTAGTGTTGTAGGTGGTCCTTGTAGGCTTGGGAGTGAACTCCCTTGTTGGGAACTTGTGGGCTTGGGAGATAACATTATCACTGTAAAACGTCCCATTATTTTCAATCTTTTTTGAAGAGAAACCCAATAGCTCTCTAAACGAATTTTCAATCGTGAAATCAACTTTATAATTATTTTTAAGTTTAATAGTTGATTTTGAAGTGTGTTTTTGAATATCTATTACCATATTTTTTGGTTCATCACCTTTTTATTTCATAAGGCGAGAGACTTCAGAAGATATTTGAGAAATCTCGTAAGCTCCGGGTGAAACGGTTATAGTTTTATATTCACTTCCTGGATTATAACTAAACTTGTTGTTTTTCTCTGTGATATTAAAAAGTGTATTATAAGTTTCCATCGACAATAAAGAAGCCTCATATGAGACAAGGGGGTCAAGTTGTAGTGGGTAAGGGAATGAAGCTGTGTAATCCCTCGTTGTGAAATTAAAACTAAGAATTGTGCTTCTCATCTTATTTAATATCTAATAAAATATCTTTGTGTTGACATTTATTAATTATTTTCATATTCATCAACTGATCTAAAATGGCGGATGCTTCATTAAAACAATTGTTGTTTCCAGCCTTCTTACTACCTAACAACAATAATAACCTATTAACTAATTGTGATGGGTCATTTGGAAGAAAGCTAACACCCGAACCAAGCTTACTTAAAGCATCAATAATATGTTTCTCCTTCTCATTCTTCTTACTTTTACCAGCAACAGAAACTCTATAATCAAGTGCATTTAGTAAATCAATATATACCCTATCTTCCTCTCTTTCCATATCAAGTGGTTCCTCAAAATATTTTGAACCGCTGAATCCGGAGTTTGTTAGAAGAAACATTAATCTTGGAGTTAATTCAACATTTGGTTGAGCAGAACTTAAGAACACCAATTTATCATTAAATATCAATAACTTTTCTTTCACAAGATGGAACTGTGCTGGTTCTTCTGTTGGAATGAGACCTGCTCTGGTTTTTGAACCCGCCGAATACTCATTGTTTTGAAGAGCTTCCACAACATAATTAGGGGGTTGATTTACCTCCTCAAGTTTCCGAAATAATCCCTCGTCATCATATTCTAATTCACCAAGTTCTTGCTCTGTCATTTGACTAAAATCTTTGATCATTTGAAGTTTTTTTTGGAGTAAATTCTACCGTGGGGACTGTAGGTGAGTGTTGAGTTTTCAAAAGTGGTTTAAAGAATTTCTCTTGTTTTCTTTCAAAGACTTCTTCGCCAGTCAGTTTTTGTCTCCGTTTCTTCTTTATCCCTTCCTGTTGTTTAACAACTTTTGAAACCAATTGTTGATGTTCCTTAAACTTTCTTGCTCTTTCTTCGGCATTCATTTAGTATTGAAAAATATCATTTAATGAATTGTAAAGGTCAATGGGAAAATTTTCCTTTTCTTCATCATTATAGTAAATGTGTTGAAATAAATCCTTTTCTTTAAATATTTCATCAAATTCTTTATTGGTATTAATACGAGTTGTTATTTCTTCTTCATTAATACTTGTATCTCTGCTTTTCATACGTTTGCGTTGAGTCTCCTCATCGATATCAAAACCGAATGATAAAATCTTTACTCCATCACCACACAATTGTTTAATAATTTGTCTCATTCCTTCAGGATTAGTTTCTAAAATCCCAAGACCATTAGATTTTACTTTATTTAACTCACTCTTACAATGTGAATATTTTGTAGAACCAAGAGAGACCTCCTCAAATATTTGATCTTCGTTCCTCAATCGCATATGTTCCTCCATTGAAATGTAGTAATAATCTTTCCCTTCTACTTTTCCTGGTCGCTTTGCTCTGGTTGTAGTACTCACAAAACGAATCATAGGGTGTTTTATTTAAAAAACTTACAATCTTTTCATTTTTACTATTCAAGAGTATAGATTTATGAAAGTTCTTTCCTGAAGCAGATTTACCCACAAGATTAATAATAATAGTTATCATTTATATATGTAATTATGTTTAAAATAAAAATACATCCTTTAATATCTCATCTTGTTTCACAACAATATATTTATATTTTCCAATCGTGTGTTTCATATAATTTTCAAATTCTTTTTTACTACATAACGTAGAGCAATTATCTCTCCAAAAATTATTTACATCTATTGAATTTAACTTAAATAAAATAAAAGTATTGGCATTGTTTCTTATTGAGCGTCGAGGGAGTTGAAAATATGACTGACTAAGATAAATACAATTACAAGAAGAATGTCTCCCTCTTGTATAGTAGCTGTCCATTACTGTTTGGTTTCTCTCATTAACACAATCATCAAAGATGACGAGGTTCTTTTTTGATTTATCTAAATCTTGAGGTGAAGGTATATCATCCGTATTATCACTGAGAATACAAGTTATGGGTTTTGATTTTGATTTCTGTGTATCACAAAATAATTGTATTATATCTTCAATATTATAATCATTTAGTTTGTTTTGAAGTTTAAATAAACCGATAATGTCTTCCTTTTTAAGACCTGCATTAAAACCCTGTGAGAGTAGTTGATACTCGGGTTGAAACCTTGACTTTGTAAAAATTATTAAATTATCATAATCTAAAAAATTAGGACCAAGGAGCATCTTTAAAAGTAAACAGGTTTTTCTACATCCACTTGAACCAACTATTAGACATCTCAATGAATTTGGAATGTTTTTATGGTTATTAAATTTTATCTTATTTTCCAAAACGGGTAAAAAATCATTCATTTATATATTTGGAAAACAAGTCATCTAACTTTTTTTGAGCTATTTTAGAAACTATATTTTATCCTGAGTTCGGGTTTAATTTCAAAATAATTCATTATTTTATTTATATAGTATCTTGTATTAACATGTCCATTAAAATTATTTTGAATAATAAATATCATTAAACCCTTATACATTTCCTCAATATAAATAGTCTCTTCCCTTGAAAGAAATGGTGTATTATCATCACAATACTTAACATTCATCTCTCTTATTAATCTTGTAAAGTAATTCATTTTTGGTTCTAATTTAAAAGAGTTATATATATTTTTATTTTTTTTATTATCATTAATTAAAATTAAATCACAGAAAAGACATTGTTTATATGAACCCTCATTATTAAGCCCTATTCTATCACAAGCCAGACAATTCTGTAATTTATCATATGGAGAGTCTGGAAATTCTAAATATCCTTCAGAACTTATCATATTTACATGGTAAATTTTTACTTAAACTAAACGCAAGTTTATTCATTAATAAATACAATGTTTCAAAGCACAAAAGACAAATTTCAATCAATCTCTACTTTGAAAGATATAGAAAAATATGTCAAAGATGTTAAATTGAACAAAGATAAATATGGAAATTTTTGGGTAAACCAGTTATGAAAAATAACATGAGCCCCTCCATTTCATTTAAAGGAAGAGCTCTAACTATACCTGGAAAGACATCCATTAAAGTAAATCTAACAAAAGTTTCTCCTCTGGCAATTTATCCTGGCAAAAAAATCCTGGCAATTTATTCAAAGCTTGAAAAAGTGATCGATCGCGATACTTTGAAAAAGAATGATAAGACCATCAACAATACTCGTGGAGAAATTTGTATTTACTTTAATAATCCAAAGGGTGTAGATCTTAGTAAAATGAATGATGTTAATATTTCTGGTGAAATGTCATTTCGTTCTATGATAGTTAGAGATTATTTAAAGATAACTTTTGATATTAAAAATGTAGAGATTGAATCTGTTAATGAAAGAAAGTATATAGATATTGATGGGAATATTTTTCCTGCTAATTAAATATGAGTCATTACAGCAGTGAAGATTTTACTATTTTATTGAACTCGGACGATAGTGATGATAGTATTTCATTGAACTCGGACAATGGTGATGATAGTATTTCATTGAACTCAGATGATAGTTATGATGCTAATAGTTTGTGCTCAAATGATAGTTATGAGAGTAGCTTTATTGATGACCGAGTATGATTCTGAGTACTCATGTGATAGTTACGACTCAGATGATTCTGAGTGAAAAAGTGTTTTAGTTTAAGTATAGTTTCATATATAAAAAGCCTGTAAAAAGGCACTTTCTTCTATAAGTGTTTTACTTTAAGCACAGTTTCATCTTTAAAAAAGCCTCTAAAAGGTGTTTTACTTTAAGTATAATTTTGCTATGTAAATATGATCAAAGCAACGTATTGCGACGTTTGTGAACAAGAATATAAACTATACAAAAGACACCTTAAAACTAACAAACACACATTTAATCTACTTCACCTACTATCTCCTATTCAGATGGAAACAAAACACTGTTCTGCCTGTAATAAAAATATCCTCAAGAAAGGCTTCGAAATCCATCTTAAAACAAATCAACATTTATCAAATTTTATCATAACTAAAAACTCTGATGGTGCATTCAAAGGACATATTAAAATAAGAGTCTTTAACTTCAAACCTCCTGAACCAAAGTCTATAGTTGATGCTGTAGAAATAGTTAAACCTGCTGTTCAAACAGATTAAAAAAACACTAAAAGAAATGAAACCACTTAAATTTTATATGGGAGTAAAATTAGAAATGACAAAGGACGAAGGAGTTATAGATACACCATACATGAGAACTGAGCCACACTTTATATCTTCATATCAAGATTTTAAAACATCAGGAGTCTATGATGAACTTATTAAACAAGAGCAAGATGTGGATAATTCAATCGTAGGAAGTGGATTCAATATAGGAAAAATTATTTACAGACATTCATATTCTTAAATCAGATCCTCTAAAAGCTTCTTCTTACATTGATTTACCCAGTGTAATCAAAAATAGAAAAGCAGTTATCAATATAAAAAATAAAGACAATAAATGTTTTCTCTGGTCTATTCTAGCACACTTACATCCTCCACATTTTCATGATGAAAGAGTATCTCATTATAAAAAATATGAGAATACATTAAATACGAAAGATCTAAAGTTTCCGATGACTTTAAATGATATTCCTAAATTTGAAAAGTTGAATAATTTATCAGTTAATGTTTATGGTCTAACAGAAACAAACAACATTCAGGTTTTAAAGCTTTCTGACAATTGTAAACAAACTCATATTAATCTTCTATATTTTAATTCAGACGAAAATTCACATTATACATACATCAAAGATATTACAAAATTAATAAAACCACAAGTATGTAAAAGAACAAATAAAATATATATTTGTATGCGTTGTCTTAACTTCTTCCATACACAAGAAAGATTAGATAAACATTCAAATTATTGTGGTGAACATAAATCAACGGTAATCAACATGCCTAAAAAAGGCTCAAAGATCACATTCAAAGATGAAAAGAAAACAATAAAACATCCATTTGTTATATATGCTGATTTTGAAAGTATTTTAGAAAAAATTGATACTGCTTCTCCAGATCCAAAAGAATCATACACAAATAAATATCAAAAACATACTCCTTGTGGTTTTTGTTATTATATCAAATCATCCGTTGGTGATGAATATAACAAGTTAGAGGTGTATAGAGGCTCAAATACCCCAGAGGAGTTTGTGAAACGACTAGAAAAAGACTGTGTCCGATTAACCAAGATAATGAGAGAAACCAATAAACCAATGTCCTTAACAAGTAAAGAAAAAAGAGAATTTAGACAGCCAAAGGTTGTCTGTCATATTTGTGAGAAGAAAATTGGTAAAGGTCTAAAGGTTAGAGACCATTGTCATCTCACTGGTAAATATAGAGGTCCGGCTCATCAAAGTTGTAATATTAATTATCAACTCCCCTCTTTCATTCCTGTTTTTCTTCATAACAACGCTCATTATGATACACATCTATTTATCAAGGAACTCTCAAAGACTTCTGGAAGTATCTCAGCAATTCCAAACACGGATCAGAAATACATTTCATTCACAAAAACAATTCACACATCTACTATTACTCATATCAGATTTCTTGATACATTTAAATTCATGGCAAGTCCATTGGCTAACTTGGTTCAAAATCTAAAAAAGAGTTTCCATGTCTTTCAGAGTATTTTTCAGATAAAGATTTACTAACACAAAAGGGAATTTACCCCTATGACTATATGGACTCATATGAGAGATTCAATGAAACACAACTTCCTTTAAAAGAAAATTTCTATAACAAATTAAATAATAGTCATATATCTGATAAAGATTATGTACACACACAAAATGTTTGGAAAAAATATAACATTAAGAATCTTGGTGAGTATCACGATTTGTACCTCAAAACTGATGTGCTTTTGTTGGCTGATGTGTTTGAGGCTTTCAGAACAATCTGTCATTCTGGATATGGATTGGATCCTGCTCACTATTACACTGCTCCTGGATTGGCTTGGAGCGCGATGTTGAAAATGACAAAACAAGTTTTGGATTTAATAACCGATGTTGATATGCTTTTGATGATTGAAAAGGCAAGGAGAGGAGGAATTTCACAAGTCTGTTCAAAGATATGCTAAAGCAAATAACAAGTACATTCCAAATTATGATCCATCGGTAGAGAGCTCCTACTTGATGTATTATGATGCAAACAACCTGTATGGCTGGGCAATGTCTCAGGCTCTTCCTTATGAAAAACTTAGATGGGTAAAGGAAAAAGATTACAAAAAGGTTTTACAAGATGTATGTATCTCTACACAAAAATAATTGGATGATTCAAAGTTGGTTATTATTTTGAGGTCGATTTGAAATATCCAGAGGAACTTCATAACCTACACAAAGATCTCCCATTTGCTTGTGAAAAGGAAAGTCCAAAGAAGGAGTGGTTAAGTGATTTATCAACAATCATTTAATATAGGTGAATCAACAGAAAAATTACTTTACATTATATAACAAGAAATATTATGTTCTACACCAAAGAAATTTGCGACAATATTTATCAAAAGGTTTAAGAGTAGAGAAGATTCAGAGGGTTCTAAAGTTCAATCAAAGTCATTGGTTAAAAGGGTACATTGATTTTAATACACAAAGAAGAACAGAGTCAAAAACAGATTTTGAGAAAGACTTTTATAAATTGATGAATAATGCGGTCTTTGGTAAGACCATGGAAAATGTGAGGAAAAGACAAAATATCAGACTATCAACATCTTGGAAACAAGCATCAAAATTAATTAATAGACCGAGTTTTACTAGAGCTGAGGTCTTTACTGAGAACTTTTGTGCGATCCATTTGATTAAAGAGAGTTTTGAAATGGACAAACCTATTTATATTGGAACATCAATTCTTGATTTATCAAAGTCATTAATGTATGATTACTTTTATAATAACTTGAGGAATAAATATCAAAATGATGTTAATCTACTTTATATGGATACAGATAGTTTTATTTTACAAATTAATACTGATGATGTTTATTCAGACATGAAAAAGGACATTAATATCTATGACACTAGTAATTACAGTCCAGAGAGTGAGTTGTTCTCTTCTAAAAATAAAAAGGTGATTGGAAAGTTTAAGGATGAATTAGGAGGAAATGTCATGAGTGAATTTGTGGGATTGAGGTCTAAGGCTTATGCTTATAAATACATTGTGAATAACGTTGAAAAAACTGATAAGAAGTTAAAAGGTGTAAAGAAAAATGTTATTAAAGAAACAATAAACTTTAAGGATTATTATAACTGTTTAACAAAAAGAAAGAAGAGTTTAGAAAGATTAATGGAATAAGAAGTTATAAACATAAATTATATTCAGAAGAGGTGAATAAGAAAGCATTGGGGGCTTTTGATGATAAGAGGTTTATTTTAGAAAATGGATTGATAGTCTCCCTTATGGTTATATAAGTATATAAGTGATGTTAAAAAGGGGGGTTAGGGATTTTAACGTGCTACCGCCACCTTTTTACTATTATATAAATGATAGAACCAAGTACCAACCAGACTAAAGAGTGGAGGTGTAATCAGCCTTGGTATATAAATGGTAAACATAACGAATGTGAAAAATATCAAATAGGTATAATTGAAAAGACAACTGGTAAAAAAATTTACAAAACAAATAAGAGAATTAATTTAAATACCGGTGAATTGGGTAAAAAAAGATGAAAATATTTTTGAGTGGACGGAAAACTTTGATGGTTGTCAGGAAAATATATACTTTAATTTTAAAATGGTATGTGGCACTGGAGGCGCTCAAACAAGAACATTGAGGGAGGTTTACCATTTTATCTTAGCTCAGTTAAAATATCTTGATAAAGAACCAAACTCAAACATCTTTTTTGTTAATATATTAGATGGTGAAGAGAGTGGCAAGATAATTAAATTATTTCCCACGCATAAACAAATATTTGGAGGATCAATGTTTGAGTGGTCTACTCGGGATCATTGATAGTAAGAGTACCATCAGACCAAGGGGGAATCATTGTTTGAGTGTCAAAAGGCTAAAAGGTTCGTAAAGAGGTGAGAAGAAAATTAACATGTAAGTGAATGGGTCGATGTTTGAGTGGGTCAAAGATAATCTGCCAAATGATATGTAAAAGAAGGATTATAGGTCTATAAGGGAAAACAAATATTTGTAGTGTTTGAGTGGTCTAATGAACAACATTAAGGATAGGGACTATAGACAAAAGGTTCATAAAGATTAGGGTGGGAGAAATAGAGGTGTTAATGGGCAATGAGGTTAAGAGGAAAATTAACATGCAAGTCAATGGGAAAATGAGTGTCCCAGAAGCAACATATATACACTACTGACGTCATACTTTAAAAATATTTACCCCATAGGAATGTAAACATGCGTTGCAAGTTTCATAATCGATCGGTGAAGCGGTTTCGGAGAAATAGATTTTTAAATCCAATATGGCCGCCAAACCACGTGACCGATTTTTTTGGGAAAACTTACCCCCACGGCTAGGCTGTCATATTTGAAAAAAAAATTGCGTTGATCTATTCAGTGGTTCTGGAGAATATGCTTAAAGTTTGACATAACTGCTCTAGTGGGGAAAAATGGCCTTAAAACGATCATTCATTCATTTCATTAATCATAAGCAATGGCGGCCAATGCAAGTCAAAATTCATGATGCACCAAGTTACATTGGCATCTATAATGAGTTAGTTTCGTATAGCTAGCTGTAACGGTTTTCTCGGAATAGTCTTCACAAATTGTGTGAATAATCCTTACAAGAATAGGCTCCCAGTGGGAAGCTCACCGGTAGCCTAAACCCAGCAAAATTCCGGCAGAAGGGACATATACACTGGACAGACAGATAAATGCTTAGACGGCATTGCCCCAAGAACTACATCGTAAAAATTGTCACAGTGCCTTCTGTACATGGCTGAAGCCAAGACTGATATGAAGAGCTATTGGTGGCATGTTTAACAGAGTGATACACCATGTGGCCACCTCAAACATATTGGGGAAAAAAAATTATCGAAAAAAAAGTCAATATCTTTATTAGCAAAAAATTAAAACAGCAATTTAAAACGGTGCAATTAAAACTATGCTATGAAAACTATGCTATGAAAACTATGAAAACTATGAAATAGGTGATGCTATGAAAGGTATTCATAGCATGAAAGGTATTCATTAAAACTATGCTATGAAAACTATGCTATGAAAACTATGAAATAGGTGATGCTATGAAAGGTATTCATAATAATAATAATAATAATTCATTTATTTTGTATAGCGCTTTTCCAGAAGCCCAAAGGCGCTTTGACAGAGTGGCAAACATAATGCATAACAATACATGAAAACAACAATTGCAAAAAAGACAAGAATCAATAGGGAAATATTTAAAGCAAAAGGAGGGAGAAGGAGAAGAGATAGTCAGGGGTTAAATGCTGTGGGTTGAATGTTGAATGCAGTGTTGAACAGGTGGGTCTTTAGTGATGTTTTGAATGTGGTGAGTGAGGAGGAGTCTCTGATGGTGTGAGGTAGTGAGTTCCAGAGGGTGGGCGCAGCGATGGAGAAGGCCCTGTCCCCCCAGGATCTGAATTTGGTCCGGATGGAGGGGGTCAGGAGGTTTGTACCAGCAGAGCGGAGGTTACGGGTGGGAGTGTGTCTGGAGAGGTCAGCCAGGTAGGATGGGGCCAGGTTATGGAGGGCTTTGTATGTCAAGATTGTCATATGTCATATGTCATATGTCAAGATATGTCAAGCTTTGTATGTCATTCATAGCATGAAAAACAAAAATTGTCGAGACAGCAACCAAACAGGTTTGATATTACACTTACATTAGCAATTTAAAACGGTGCAATTAAAACTATGCTATGAAAACTATGCTATGAAAACTATGAAAACTATGAAAACTATGAAATAGGTGATGCTATGAAAGGTATTCATTAAAACTATGCTATGAAAACTATGCTATGAAAACTATGAAAACTATGAAAACTATGAAATAGGTGATGCTATGAAAGGTATTCATAGCATGAAAAACAAAAATTGTCGAGACAGCAACCAAACAGGTTTCTGATATTACACTTTAGTTTAAAATATGTTCTTTGATGCTTGAAAGTACCCAGTACCCAGCAAAATTCCGGCAGAAGGGACATATACACTGGACAGACAGATAAATGCTTAGACGGCATTGCCCCAAGAACTACATCGTAAAAATTGTCACAGTGCCTTCTGTACATGGCTGAAGCCAAGACTGATATGAAGAGCTATTGGTGGCATGTTTAACAGAGTGATACACCATGTGGCCACCTCAAACATATTGGGGAAAAAAAATTATCGAAAAAAAAGTCAATATCTTTATTAGCAAAAAATTAAAACAGCAATTTAAAACGGTGCAATTAAAACTATGCTATGAAAACTATGCTATGAAATAGGTGATGCTATGAAAGGTATTCATAGCATGAAAAACAAAAATTGTCGAGACAGCAACCAAACAGGTTTCTGATATTACACTTTAGCTTAAAATATGTTCTTTGATGCTTGAAAGTAGCTTAAGGTGATGCTACTTAAGCTACTTTCAAGCATCAAAGAACATATTTTAAGCTAAAGTGTAATATCAGAAACCTGTTTGGTTGCTGTCTCAACAATTTTTGTTTTTCAGAAAAAGCCATCAAGCATACATTTGGAGAAGATGCCAGTGGCAGATGAGACCGGTTTGTATGTGCAGACTTCGTTTTGGTTCTCTCTTTCCAGCAATATCCCCTGGTGATTGAACAGCTCGCTAGCACAGTCTTTGGGCATTCCAGTCAATACCTGGAAGGAGACATTTATGGCCAAAAAAAAAAAAGAGTATTAAAATTTTTTAAAATAAAAATAAAAGGTAATAATTTTAGAAAATAATAAAAAAACAAGACCAAAAGTCTAACAGCGGCGTAGCCGGGTTTGTAAAATATAAACCACGAACACACATGAGCTTTTTAAAGTCGCTAATGCTGTTTGTAACATTAAACAAAGAAATTTGGAGGAATCCCGACATCTGTGAGGTAAGTTTTACTTACAGAACTGAGGGAAGATCTACTGTAATCTATATACCCCACAAGGATTGGGTTAATAACATGCCATCAAAAAACCGAGGCAAATTCCTTACTTCCACAGTTGTTAGTACCGTAAACCGCTTATTATTGATTCATAAACCATACACCGCTTCAATCCATTAATTTGTATTCACGACATTGGGATTAAAGTATTATGGTCATTGGTCATATTCACTATATTATTATTATTACGATTACAAAAATGATACAACTGAAACGATACACTACTGTATTAAGAAACCTGTGCTTAATTTGTCCGAAGCAGTCCGAAGAAGAGTCATAACGCCCAAGGCATATACGTACCGTTTTGTTGGAAGAGACGTCCGATGCTTTCGTTATTTCATGGTCATTTTAACAATCGGTTTGTTTGTTTCACACTGAATGAAAAACGTATGGGTAGAGCATGTCGATTGTGACATATGACAGGTTCGACGATATGTTCGGCATGAGCGAAATTGTAATCAAAATGCCGGAGTGTGGAGGATCAGCCGCCGTACCACCGTAATGACATCAGACGTAATCATCATCCTGTCATGCGACCAGATCCTCAGCTCTGATTGGTATACGTTTGAGGGAACATACATATGGACAAACACTATTCTAGACGGCTTTGCCCTATGGGCTACGCCGTAAAAAAACAATCGGAAGGAAAACCTGAAATTCAAAGCTAATTTTGAGCAGCATGGCAGGCAGCAATATTGGAAAAGGCAGGAGGATGTTTTGGCTCAAGATGATCCATCTCAATGTCAACCATGAAAAAATAATAAATCAAATGTTTCACGAATAAAAATTAGAGCAGGTCATTATTACAGCAAGCATTTATACAACCATCATGGCAAATTACGTCATGCAACATGTCAACATCAACGTCACATTCTTTCAGCAATTTGCACTTGTACGTCTGAAAGAATGGGAAGCCACCCAGAAAACAAGACACGGTCAACTGCCCTCGTGAATATGGTCAAGTGGTCTGATATTTTCACACTTTTCTCGACACCGATTAGATAACTTGCCCAACTGTTGCACAAAATTAAAGGTGGTGTAGGATGAATGGTGGAAACAATGGATACTCTATCGTACAAGGGTGCAGGTGAGTGAGACTGGGAGCTTTGGGCTTAACAATGGGTGCATGCTCAAGTGCCGCTATCCCAGGTCCTAATCTATCAATCACTCTGAAAATGGCAAAATACAACAACCGGAGAAATGCCCTCAGCAGCTTCTCGTGAGTTAATAGATGGCACGTTAGCATGATATCGTGCTAATTTGCAAAAACATTGGGCTCAGGAAGTTATCCGAAAGTGAAAACATCTCACCCCGATAAAACAAATACTTCTCAAAATCGAAATAAATAAAACTAATCCTGTCTGTGTTCCAAGTCCAACCAGGGGATTGTCAAAAGGATATTTTGTCCACCACTTCAGCCTATGAAGACCCCCTCTTTACATACTTGGGAGAATAATCTTTCCATGCTGCAGGATATGCTTGGGAGATCAAGACCCTTCAAGACCCTGAACACTCCAAAGACCATTTGGACCCCAAAGATCCTCAAGACCCATGAAGACCACAAAGACTCCTTTACACACCAGCATTGCCTCAACTCACCATTTTATATAAACCCAAATTTAACCCCGTCTCTTCCTGCAACCACGCCTTACGGACTCTTGCCCCCTCCTCCCTTCACCCCCCCCCCCAACCCCATCGGTTCTCCTACCCCTTTTCAGTTTTTCCCCTGCCCCCTCTGCCAGCTGTCCTGCCACCCTCTCACCCCAACCCCCTCCCCCACCCCCCCCCCCCCCTAGCAACACTGGATAACCCTGCCAGAAAAAAAAATTACGTAATGAAGCCAATGACTTGCAAAGGGATGTTACCTTTGGTGAAGGAGCGATGTCAGGAATGGAGAAGAAAGACGTTTCTGGGGGAACCTCAACACCATCCTGTGGCTGTTCACCTCTGGGGCTCTGGTCACTATTTTGGTCACCTGTCCGTTGTTCCTGCATCATCGTTGAGGTTATGAAAGGAAAACAAATGGACAGCTTCAGCATTATTTGTTAATTTCATCAGTTATCTTCATATTTCGATTGTGCGTTTGAATGCAAATCATCCATACGATTTCAAGAGTCTCGTTTACAAACCGGGTTACAGGCAAGAGGCAGCATTAAAACGAACACATTAACTGATATTTTCCAAAACAGATGTTGAAGACTTATACGACCACAGAAGATGCAGAACAAACATTTCACTGAAGCAAAATCAAGTTTTTTTGTGATTGCAACTTCGGCTTCCTTGCAATTTACTCAATTAAAAATATCCATGAACAAATAGTTCAATTACAAGTCTTTCCCAAAAGTAGAATGGGACCATGTCAGAAGGATTCAAACCTGATCACACTGGAGCGAACACTAAACAGAACAGTCTGTGTGCGAGACGCCAATGGTGGCTCTGGGTCATTGCCAATAATACTAAGTAGTAACTTGCTACGTGGGAGGATGCATCCACACCCCAAAAACCACAAGCAATTAAAAGGAAAATTTAACTAGATATCTGCGATAATTAAGATGGCCAAGGACACACCTCCCCGGCACCCACGATTCAATGATGGCCATATTTGGTTTGGACCAACATACGACTGACTAACTATTTAGGGAAAGTGGAAATTAAAGAAAAATGCATCCCCATCTGCATTCTATCCATAACACAACCATGAAAAATCAGAGGAAAACTATTCAAGTTATGATCAAAAAGGTGGTTTTTGTTAATTCGTTCACAATCCCAAAAAGTAGGTCAAGTACACCAACTAGAAATAATTACCAATTAAAATAAATTGTAGTACACGTTTATAATAACTCTGCCGATACAGGCCCGATTAACTGCAGCGCCATCCGAGCTGCGGCGTCGGGACTATACATTCATTGTACGGTCACATCACGCACTTACGGGCACGCCTATGGGCCCATGGGCACGCCCATGCATGCATGGGCGAAGACATTTTTTTTTTTTTTTTTGGCAAGGAACGGGCACCCACGTACGGGCACGTCCTAGTACCAGTAAATCCACCAAGGAATGGCTGAAAAGAAAGAAATGGAGGGTTCTGGAATGGCCAAGTCAAAGCCCAGATCTAAATCCCATCGAGATGTTGTGGGGGGATTTGAAATGAGCTGTGCATGCAAGAAACCCCTCAAACATCGCACAGCTGAAAGAATTCTGCATGGAGTGGGCAAAAAATTTTCCCAGTCGATGTCAGGGACTGGTAGAG
>NC_136261.1:101867425-101952425 GCF_964187855.1 Myxine glutinosa | reverse complement strand
CAAATGACATAAGATGGTTCCCTTTTCAAGTTTCCCCCAATCATCTCTTCGAAGTGCCAGTGCATTGGGCGGTTTTCTTCACCCCAAACTCCATTACGCACGCGGTCAGCTCGGAGAAGAAAGGCGTGTCTCCACCTCGTCATGAGGAGTGAGCCAGCCCCCGATCAACCAACCAAGCATGAGGGGTTTGGCCTGAGAGGGCGGAGGAAAGAAACTTCTGGGAGGTTCAAGAACATTCTAGGGCGTGGTTATATAACCCGTCACGCGGAGCCCCCACCTCAGTCCAGTTGGAGCAGATGACCGAGGAAGCCCCCACGAGCAGATGAGTGAGGAGTCCACCGCAGCTGAATCCACCGCAGCTGAGTTGAGGAGTTGAGCTTTAACGGCAGTTCGACCTGCGGCCGCGAAGCAACGCCGCCGTACGAACGAGAGTGTGGAGAGTTGGCGGCTGCTCACTCTCGGCCAGGCCGTTCTCCTGCGTCCAGCTGAACCTTCCTCCCCTTCCAGCCATTCGTTCCTGCCCTCATCCATCCTTTTGTGTACGTGAGTTTGTTTTGTTTGTCTTGTCCCTGGGGTATAAGTAAGCCTGAATAGATAAGCTAGTATTGCACTGTCTTCTCCTTCTGTCATTATTTTCGTTTTTCCTTCTCCTTGGTTTCTTTGGTTTTGTACAATAGTTAGTAATAAATTCCTGTTCTTCCTTACTCTGCCTTGTTTTCTTCACATCCGTTCGTTTTAGAGGTTTCCATCATTGAACACCCGTGGCATGATTTGGCCAATGTTTAGAATCGGGTCTAGTTTTTGTTAATGGTTCGAGCCGCGGGCTGCTAATCCGCTCGGCAAATAACATCTTGTGCGCGGTCTCGAACGAGGTTGCCCCCCTGCCTCTCTGGAGGGAGCGGGGTGGCTTCAGGAGCGGAGACGGCCAGTGAGAATAAAGGGGGGATTAACCCCCCTCTTGCTAAGGGGAAGAGCCGTACTCCGTTTCCGCAACAATATATATATATATATATATATATATATATATATATATATATATATATATATATATATATATATATATACACACACACACACACACGTTACTTTTGTGGGGGGGTAAGCATTACCTTTGTCCAGGTAGAATTAAATAGTTGGTGTGCTCCAACTGTCATGAAGAAGAAAACCCATTTGTTATAAGTAGGGATCCGGTAGACCTTATGTCGTGTAAGCATCTTCGTTCTTATGATGCAACTTCTTATGATTATTCATCTTATGCATCTTCGTTCCCATAACAAGGGGTGGGGTTATGTTAGTTAGATATTATGGGTAATTAATCCCCCGTATGGCATGGCCATTTTGGGATAACGTCGTTTTGGAGGAATTCACGTTGGAGGAATCATTAAACGTATGGGGAAATTGGGGATATGTTCCAGGCTCCCAAAAAACTGATCCTAAAGCAACCTTTCTTGCTTTTTTTTTTTTTTTTACATGTTTCTTTGTATGGAATGGTGCAGCATTATTAAATATACATTAAAATAAGTGTTAATACCATAATAGTACTGTATTATTGCAAAATAACACCTTATTGTGAGGTGGTTGTTGGAGGTTTGGGTGATTTGCTGGTGGAGGGTGTTGAATTGCTGGTGGAAGGGGTTGAATTGCTGCTGGTAGCTGTTGACGTAGGCCTGAAGAATTGTGTTAAATGGGCTCTTGCCTTGCCTTCTGTTTTAACTCCCTGTGAAGTTCTGTGTAGGGATTTAAAGCCGACTATGGCCCACTTGAACTTCAGGCTTCTTTCCACAAAAGGATCTATCCTTACAGCAATTTCTTGGGCAGCTTTTGTTGCCTTGAAGAGCTCCTCCAGCAGTTTGGTGGTTAATTCTGCCTTTTCTGGCTCTTCATCATATTCGTCTTCTTCACGAGATGTCTGGGTCACAAGTTATTCAAGTTCTTCAGTGGACAGTTATTCTCCGTGGGACTTTAACAGTTCTACTTCTTCCATGTCATCAAATCCGAGTTTCAGGATATCAAAATCGTTGGGAAAACACCGGCCGTTTTTGTCGCAATTAATCCAGAGTGTAAAATCGAACTGCGATCGCGATGACAGCAGGTGGCGACTCGTATCATGGTATGTATAAATTACCTTCAGGTAATTGTAGATGCTAATGGCCTTTCTTCTTATAATGGGCCCATCCACTGGAGCAGTTTTCTGGTTCTGATCTTCAATCCAGACACTCAATCTTTTCTCCATTTTTCCAATAAGGGCGTCTCTCCTGCTAACGTATGATGTTGCGATGGAGGCTCCTGCACGAATGCTGGAACGGATTTTATATTCGGCCTTCTGTAACGTCCTAATGGTTGATTCATTCATGCCATATTGCCTGGCCAAAGATGAAGCAGAAACCGATAAATTATTCAGGATATTGTGGAGCTGTGCTCTCATGTCAAACTCCAACAATATGGATGCGACAACTAGCTGATTTTCACTGAGCTGTTTATTCCGAGCTCGGCACGAATGCACTGAAAAAGGCTACGCCGAGCGGCAATATATCTTTTCAAATTCAAACAGTAAGCCACGCCTCAACGGGGCGTGGTATGCAACCCGAGTGACCGCCCGCTGATTACGTCACCGGCCGGTACAGAGAATTGTGTCCGGTAACCGTGACATGCGCCCCGCCCCCCCCCCCCCCCCCCCCAGAATTCACTTGTACAGGGAGAGTCAGTTTGTGGGGGGGCCTTAATGACCCCTGGCGATTCGTGTGGGGGTGGGAGGCGGCTTGGCAGCGGATGGTCGGGCGTGGGGCTTGGTCGACGGGGGACAGCCCCGCCGTGGAGGAAGGGCCAACCGTGGAGGTTGGTCGAGGTCCAAATGGGCCGACGGTGGTCCACGGAGATATGGTCCGGTTTGCCGCCAATGTCGACGACGAACGACTTGTCGCCCCTCCTCAAGACCCGAAAAGGCCCATCGTACAGCGGCCGGAGTGGTCCCCGGTGCGCGTCGTAGCACACAAAAACGTACTCCGCTGTGCAAAGCGCTGGGGGGACATGGGGTTGAGGACAGCCATGATGAGACGTGGGCACCGGGGCAAATCTCCTGGCGGACCGAGCGTTGGCGAGCCGCGGACCAGGGGCCGGTGGCATCGGGGATGAACTCCCCCGGCACGCGCAGTGGTTGGCCGTAGACCAGCGCGGCGGTAGAAGCCTGGAGGTCTTCTTTAGGGGCCGTCCGAAGGCCCAATAGCACCCACGGGAGCCTATCAGCCCAACCGTCGTCCTGGAGGCTGGCCCTGAGAGCGGCCTTCATTGAGAGGTGAAACCTCTCGGACAAGCCGTTGGCCTGGGGGTGGTAGGCCGTGGTGCGGTGAAGTTTGACCCCCAAGGCCTGAGCGACCGCGCCCCAAAGCTCAGAGGTGAACTGTGGGCCTCTGTCAGAGGAGATGTCCGAGGGGGCGCCGAAACGGGCGAGCCAGGTGCTGATGAAGGCCTGCGCCACGTCGGCGGACGTCGTTGACGTCAGCGGGACGGCCTCCGGCCACCTGGTGGTCCTGTCCAACGTCGTGAGGAGATGGGTGAAGCCCCGCGAGGGGGGAAGGGGTCCAACCAGGTCCACATTGACGTGGTCGATACGCCGTGCGGGCACGTCGAATGGTGCCAACGGGGCCTGGGTGTGCCGGTGGACCTTCGCACGCTGGCAGGCGACACAGGCGTTGGCCCAGTCGCGGACGTCCTTCCGGAGCCCGTGCCAGACGAATTTCGCTGCCACGAGCTTCTGCGAAGCTTTCCGGCCCGGGTGGGAAAGGCCGTGGATGGTGTCAAAAATGAGCCGTTGCCATCCAGCGGGCACAATGGGACGAGGTTGGCCCAGGGAAACATCGCACAGGAGAACTGCCTGTATCCTTGAAGGGGACGTCTGACAACCGCAGGCCCGTGTCCGCTGTCCGGAGGGCTTGCACCGCGGGGTCGGAGACCTGGTCGGCTGCCATGCGGGCGTAATGCACGCCGAGGTGGACGGCGCCCGCGACGGACCGGGAGAGGCAATCGGCCACAGAATTGTCCTTGCCACGTGCCGGATGTCCGTCGTGAATTCGGACAGGGCGGAGGTGGCGCTGCTGTCGAGCCGACCACGGCTCTGAGACCTTGGCCATGGCAAAGACCAGGGATTTGTGCTCCACAAACGCCGTGAATGGGCGGCCCTCTAAAAGGTGGCGGAAGTGGCGAACCACCAGGTAAAGGCCGAGGAGCTCGCGGTCGAACGTGCTGTATTTGCGCTCGTTAGGGTGGAGCTGCCGGCTGAAGGCGGCCAGCGATTGCCAAGCCCCTTTAACCCACTGCTCGTGTACGGCGCCCACCGCGTAGTTTGGAAGCGTCCGTGGTAAGGGCGATGGGTGCGTCGAGCGCCGGGTGCGCCAGCATGGCGGCGTTGGCGAGGGCCAGCTTAGCGCCCGTGAACGCCCCATCCATCTCCTTGGTCCAGGCGATGTCGTGCTTGGCCGGCTTACCCGAGGGCCTCATACAGGGGGCGCATGAGTTGGGCAGCGCGAGGCACGAACCGGTGGTAGAAGTTTACCATACCCAAAAACTCTTGCAGGGCCTTGACGGAGCGGGGGCGCGGGAAACCTTTAACGGCCTCCACCTTGGTCGGCAGCGGAACGGCCCCGCGCTTCGTGATGCGGTGTCCCAGGAAGTCGACGGCAGCCATGCCAAACTGGCATTTCGCCGGGTTGATGAGGCCGTGCTGGCTGAGGCGCGCAAAAAGTGTGCGCAGGTGAAGGAGGTGCTCTGCCCGGGAAGTGCTGGCGATGAGAATGTCATCCAGGTTGACGAACCGAAAGGTGAGATCACGCAGCACACTGTCCATCAGCCGCTGGAAGGCCTGGGCCGCGTTCTTAAGGCCGAACGACATTCGGAGGAACTCGAAGAGGCCAAAAGGTGCAATTACAGACGTCTTTGGAACGTCGGCTGGCCGGACAGGTACCTGGTGGTAGCCCCGAATAAGGTTGACCTTGGAGAAGATCACCCACCCTGCCAAATGGGTGGAAAAGTCCTGGATATGCGGTATCGGGTACCGGTTGGGGGTGGTGGCATCGTTGAGGCGGCGATAATCGCCGCACGGTCGCCATCCGCCACCCGGTTTGGGTACGATGTGCAGGAGCGAGGCCCACGCGCTGTTCGAGCGCCGCACAATGCCCAACCGCTCCAGCGCGTCGAATTCCACCTTGGCCACGGCGAGTTTGGCAGGGTCGAGGCGACGAGCCCTGGCGTAGACCGGTGGACCAGTGGTCGGAATGTGGTGTTCGACGCCATTTTTGACGGCGACGGCCGAAAACGTCGGCAGCGTGAGGGCGGGGAACTCAGCGAGGAGGCGGGTGAAGTCGTCCGCGGCCGGGAGCACGCAGGCTAGCCTGGGTCGGTGCTGAGCCGCTCAACAAACAAGCGAGAGAGCTGAAGGTCTCCGCGTTGACGAGCCGACGTTTTACGTCAACCAAAAGTCCGTGGTCGCAAAGAAAATCCGCACCCAACAAAGCCATGGGCACGTTCGCCGTGACGAAATTCCACTCGAAACGCTGGCCCCCGAATCAGAGTGCAACGCTGCGTGAACTGAAGGTGCGGATAGAGGAGCCGTTTGCGGCGACCAACGCGGGGCCGCAAAGCGCGGCCTGCTTGTCCTGCCCCGAGGCGGGTATAACGCTCACCTGAGCTTCCGTATCGCACAGGAAACCCGGACGCGGTGTCTGTGATGAACAAAAGGTTGCCGGAATGGCCGACGCTCATGGCAGGAAGCGAGCGCCGGCCTGGTCGTTTCCCGACCCGCTGTAAGTGCACAGTGGGCGACACGTTCTGGCCTTCTGCCCGAACCTGGCATGGTAGTAACACACGGTCCGCCCCGGTGGTGGCTGCGGCGCCGGTCGTGACGGGGGCGTTGCCTCGTCCGGGCCAGGTTTCCAGGCGGCCGCTCCGAAGTACCGCCCGGCCGAGAAAAATTTGTCGGCTTCCTATTAGCCAGGGCGCGAGGGTCCTCGATTGCCGAGTTAGCCAAAGCTAAGCGTACCTGCCCGGGTAGCTGTCGGAGAAACGGTTCGCAAAAGAGGAAATCTGGGCGGTGTTCGCCGAGCAGGGAGAGCATGTCTTCCATGCACTCGGATGGTCGAGCCTCCCCGAGCTCAGGCAGATCGAGCAGCTGTCGCGCGCGTTCGGCCTCAGTGAGGTCAAACGTACCGAGGAGTAGTCGTTGGAGTGCGCCGTACTTGTCATCGGCCGGCGGGCTCCGTAGAAGGCTCAAGACCCGGGAGGCGGTGGCGGCGTTTAGCGCGGAGACCACGTGGTGGAAACGAGTCTCGTCCGCCGTGATGTGCCGCAGAGCGAACTGGGACTCCGCTTGGGCAAACCAGACGGCCGCGTGCGATTCCCAGAAGCCAGGGAGCTTCAAAGCAACGGTCGACTCCATTGCCGTGTTCGTAATGTGCTCTCACGTCGAACTCCAACAATATGGACGCGACAACGAGCTGATTTTCACTGAGCTGTTTATTCCGAGCTCGGCACGAATGCACTGAAAAAGGCTACGCAGAGCGGCAATATATCTTTTCAAATTCAAACAGTAAGCCACGCCTCTCAACGGGGCGTGGTATGCAACCCGAGTGACCGCCTGCTGATTACGTCACCGGCCGGTACAAGAGAATTAGGTCCGGTAACCGCTACAATATCAAGATTGACCTCCATTGTCATTGTTTTCCTCTTCTTCGTCTGATTGGTTAAAATTGGGTCTTTTGGGAGCCATAATGAGCGACATAAATTCACTTGATGGCAGCAGATTCGGAGATGGCGACAGGTGGCAGCTCGTGCCGTGCGTGTATATAAATTAAATAGTAATCAGGCAAGGTAATAAGGAATAAGGAACAATAACAAAATCTTTGGGAAAACGCCAGCCGTTTGTCACAATCCAGAATGTAAAATCGAACTGCAATCGTAATGACGGCAGGTGGCGACTCATATCATCGTATGTATAAATTAAATATTAATTAACCAACCCTTGTCCACACAAGGGGGGTCTTTTTAGCCTTGTATTTAGCCTAAGAAGACCTCCCTTGTGTGGGCAAGGGTTAAGTAAAGTACAGTACAGTAACAAGGAATAAGAATATAAATCTTTGGGAAAACACCAGCCACAATCGTGTAAATGCAAAAACACATCCTCGCGTTGGGGAGGTTTTGACGCATTTAATTCAGTGTGTAAATTGGAAATCACGTTCGAGGAAGTTTTATTGTACAATTTTGTTATATTATTGGGGGCAGGGGGGAAATGCTGTTACCATCGGGGACCGGTTGGTGCATTTTTCTGGGTTACAGCCACAACTATCAGAGCAGCTCCCTTGCTGCTTCCGGCAGCTGCACATCATCTTGTTGCATGCCCCACCACATCCACACTGTTGGCACATACATATAGCACGTGGTAAACAAAATAGGACTCCAGCAGCCTTATAACAAACTGGTTATTAATGTTTGTCGAGCAAAATGCACCTTAGGTTGCGATTTTCGCTGCTGAGGCTTTGTGATTGATGGGGACCAATCAGAGTCGAACTTTCCACACCTCCGAGAATACCTCTGGTTTTGTAATTCAACCTCATCATCAGAGTCCGTCTCATCTGAGAGAATTTCGTGAAGAGCGTAGCGTGGTGTATTACCCCGGGGGTGGGCAGTTGGTCCCACTGAACGAAATGATTTCTTCACCTGCAATGTTTGTTATCAAACAAGTAGTGGAGTAAACATTTAAAAGTGATATCATATTCTCTTCAGAATATAATCATCAAGCAAACAAATCGGTAAAGAATTTTTTTTTCTTTTTGGACACATCTGCAATGCAACGGCCCCGTTGCAATGCAACGGCCCCGTTCCTCCAATGTATGGAAAACCAAACAAACAAAAAACAGGTAGCAAATCATTTTAATTGCATCCTCATGGTTCCCACTGCATCAAGCTGAGCAAGGTGCGAGACAGGGGAGCCAGCCCAGAGGGGAGAGCAGTAATCAAGCTGCAGATGAAGGCATTGTAAGTGGATAAGAGTTAAGGTGTGTCAAGGAAGGACTTTATACAACTGAGGATGCACAATCAGCGACTGGCTTTGGAGGCCAACTGAAAAGTGGTTTGCCCAAGAAAGATTGCCAATAGTGAGGTCCAAAAGATTGAGTGACAACTGCAAGAGGATTGTGAAAGTACATGTGAGGGGTTGCTAGACTGTCTTTTTGGAGAGAGATAGTGAGTGTGAGATTTTTTCAGGATTGAAAGACATAGTCATGGCCAAAAATATTGGCACCCTTGCACTTTTTTCAAATAACTCACAGTATTCTCAAAAATAAGTTGGAATTGACAAAAGTATTTGGTCTCCACATTCTTTATATCACTGTTAATATTACAGAACCTTTGTTTTTGATTCAGAACTTGATATATTATTTTAAATCAGAAAATTAAAATAAATGGCATTGACAAAATTATTGACACCCAAGACATAATATTTGGTAGCACGGCCTTTGGACAAAATAACTGCAGTTGAGCGCTTCCTATAACCTAGAATGAGCTTCCTACACCTCTACTGGCAGTTTGTCCCACTCTTCTTGTGCAAACTGCTCCAGTTCTCCTAGATTTGAAGGATACCTTCAACCAGCTGCTGTTTTCAGATCTCCCTACAGTTTAATGGGACTTAGATCTGGACTCTTGCTGGCCACTTCAGAACAGTCCAGCGTTTTGTCTTGAACCATTCTTGGGTGCTTTTTGAAGTGTTTGGGGTCATTGTCCTGCTGTAAGACCCATGACCTTCGACGGAGACCCAGCTTTCTGACACTGGGTTGAACATTGCACTCCAAAATGCCTTGGTAATCTCCTGATTTCATGATGCCATGCACACATTTAAGGCACCGTGCCACAGGCAGCACAGCAACCCCAAAACATCACTGAACCTCCACCATGTTTGACTGTAGGGAAGGAGTTATTTTCTTTGAAGGCTTCATTTCATTTTCTGTAAACATAGAGATGATGTGCTTTACCAAAAAGCTCTAATCTGGTCTCATATGTCCACAGGACATTCTCCCAGAAGGATTTTAGCTTGTTCAGGTGTGTTTCGGCAAACTTCAGTCAGGCTTTCTCAGCAGTGGGGTCCTCCTGGGTCTCCTACCATAGAACCCCCTTTCATCGAGTTGGTGACGGATGGTGAGAGTTGAAACTGTCGTACCTTGTGTCTGAAGGTCAGCTCGAATGTTTGGCAGTTTATTGAGGTGCTTTCTCCACCATTCGAACAATCCTTCGCTGCAATCTTCGATCAAGTTATCTTGCGTCCACATCCAGGGAGGTTGGCTACAGTGCCATGGGCCTTAAACCTCCTGATAACATTGCGTACGGTGGACACAGGAACATAATGGTCTCTGGAGATGGACTTGTAGTCTTGATTGTCCATGCTTGGCTACAATCTTGTGTCTGACCTCCTCAGACAATTCTCTGGTTTTTATTTTTTATTTTCTCCATGATTATTGTGGTACACACGGACACAAAACAGCAGAATGACTCATTTTCTCCATTCAAACTGGTTGAATGAATGATTATATTGCAGGCACCTGCAACTCACAACAGAATGTTCAATTCCAAAGAAAAGGAGAATCACCTGTTGAAATCTAATTATTTCTAACAACTTACAAAAGGTCCCAATAATATTGTCCGGGCCATTTTAGGATTTCTGTGTGGAATAAGCTAAGATTTCGTAATTTGTTCAGCTTTTTTTTTTTTGCTTTGTTCCACTGAAAACCAAAGAAATACACAGTGGATACCAAAATATTTTTTATTTCAACAATTTTCTGGAATAAACGGTGCATCATTTGAAAAAAGTGTGAGGGTGCCAATATTTTTGGCCACGACTGTATTCTAAGTGTTTGACCAGTTTAGTCCTTGAGCCAACCGGCCATATTTTGAAGTGAATGCTCCGGCGGGGGGAGTAATTCTCATTATGATTTTCCATTAGACCAATGTCTCAAGTGTCAGAAAAGGTGTGATGGACATCTGAGAACGGTAGCTTAGTGCCCGGATGGACGCCATCTTTGAAACCACCCAGCTCGAAAATGCCCATTTGGTGGGGTACATTGTTGCACGTGTATCTGGACTTCTATACTAGCTATCGATGTGCGGTTGACGACTAAATATACGTCCGATGTGTACCGTCTAAATAAAAAATAATATGAAGCATTTTGTTTTAGATTAATTATTATAAAAATCAATTATCGAAAAAAAATCATATATTTTTCAATATTTTATTATTAGACTTGTACTTTTTTTAGTGAAACAACACTGGTATGATTTTCCAAATTATGCATTGTGCTACACCGTTTATCTGTCTATAAAAATAACTCGAAAACTAAAACATATCATCCACCACGAGTTTACACAAAAAATATATGAAAAGGCATGCACTTTCCACAAACCGAAACTATGTCAGTTGGAATTTCCCGCCGATAATCAACCCACAGAACCCAGTGCCGAAAGTGACGTCAGTCTATTCTATATCTATATTCTATATCTCAGTCTGAGATTTGTTGCGGTGACCTGATTAATTTCTGAGGGGGGGGGGGGGGGGGGGGGGGAGGAATCGCTGAGTGGTGGCGGAACATCGCATCGCGTCAACGGTATCATCGTCCAACCGAAGTCGCAGTCGTGTTTGCCGCCCCAACCTCCATCGGCAGTATCCAAAGCAGATAAGAAGCGATCTATCCCGTCATCCAGCGATTTAGTTGCAATATACAGCGGTGGGAAACGAGAGGGCCCACCTGCAATCAAGCCTGCAGATCTTTCTGACACTCTTGCAGGCGCAACATCCCTTGCGCAGCGCCGAAATCACGTATGGATTATGACTCGCATGCTGGAACCATGCGACCAGACAATCAGTTCGTGGACTGGTTTCAACATCATGACTAGAGATCGTGTTCAGGTGACGGAAGATGTAGTTGGCTACCTGCCGACTATAAACGCGCCTGCCACAGATATTGCAACAGTGCAAGAAATCCTCAGAGAAGCTCTGAACATCATGTCATCACTTCAGCTTGAGCGTATACCGGTGGTGCTAGACCAGGCACTATTTGCTAAGGCGACCGAAATAGCATGGAAAGATGTCGATCGATATGGAAGAATCGTGCTCATGATGGGGAACTTCCATACCATCTGTAACTTCATGTCGAGCATTGGGAAAATGTTTGGAGATGCAGGCCTTCGGGATGTAGCTGTTGAGTCAGGAGTAATCGCTGAAGGTTCCATCAACAGGGTTCTGGAAGGCAAGCAATACAACCGTGCTGTGCGACTCCACAAGTTGATGTACGAGGCACTAATGCGCATCATTTGGAAGGGCTTCCAGGTGTGGATAGAAAGCAATCATCCTGACAAGGAACCCCAGATTCGAAGCACTGACCTCAAAATTCGCAGCATCAAGGAGGATGTTTGCCACGAGACTCTCGCTGCTGCTCTCGATGATGATTCATGTGTACAGAGCTTTCACATGTTCGCGAAATACCTACATTTTCTGCGAACCAAACATGGAGACCTGGCTCGCTTCTGGATGATGTATATTGATATGGTAGAGACCCTGCTGGGGTTGATTCGGGCGGATAGAGAAGGCGACTGGATGCTTCACTTGGCTTGTGTCAGAAGAGTGATCCCTTGGTGTTTCGCAATGAACAAGGTGAACTATGCTAGATATCTACCAGTGTACTATGCACAGATGACGCAACTCCACGAAACATGCCCCGAGTTGTACAGGCATTTCAATCAAGGCTACTTCTCCGTACAGCTTAGACCAGGGAATCCATTTGCCAGAATCGCTGTTGATCAGACAACAGAAGAAACAGTAAACAAAGATACGCAAACAGCTGGAGGAACACGAGGTTTTAGTCTTCGACAAGGGGCTGTGTCACGATACTATCTAACTGCAGAAAATCGGGCTACTGCACTGAGGCAACTACGAGAAACTATCCTTGTGAATGGCAGCGACATATCTCACGCCAAGCACCCTGACTTGTCTACTTCTCGCATCAAACGTGATGAGTCTGGCGTCACAGCTATCTGTGATCTACTGGAAAATGACTGGACCAATCCATTTGCCGATGATCCGTCATGTCTTCTCAGTATATCTACCGGAGCGGCTGCGAGGGAGGACGTTTCTAATGACCTACTCAACACCCTGCAAAAGGGGGAAGCGGTGTATCAAAGCTTCCAGAAACGTCTTGAAGAGGGAACAGGCTTTCATGACACATTGAACAAGCTAAACTTGAAGACCTTTGGTAAGATCAAGCAGAAAGTTGTGAAGGGCACAAACAAGGAGATCGTCCTGAGAGCTGACAGACAACTGTTTGCCACCATGATACTCATCGCCAAGACAAGGAACCTCGACATGCAACTTGTCCTTTGTCACCCACTAGGGCCGTTACCATGGTCTTTGGCAAACGTTGATGGGTCAATGAAAAAAACGAACAAAGCTGCACTTGCGAAACACATGGAAGGTCTTGTGGAACCAGCCGAGAGCGTTGACAAGCGAAGTGCAACAATAATTGATGCGATGGCTCTCATACAAAAGATGCATGGCGAGAACGACACGTTCGAAGAACTATCTGACCGCATCCTTGCTGCAGCGCTTCACGCTGGTCAAGGCAGTGAGCGCATCGATGTTGTCTTTGACACATACACAGAAGAATCCATCAAAGCAGCTGAGCGTGTGAACCGCGGTTCAAATGAAGGCATCAGTTTCAGCGAGATCAGACCCGCACACAAAATCATGAACTGGCGGCGTCTCCTTGCTTGCAGCCAGACAAAGGAGAAACTGGTTGTGTTTCTGGCGGAGTCGTGGAAACATGAAACAAATCGCGAAAAGCTAGGCAACAGAACACTATGTCACCTGTGGTGAAAAATGTCTGGTACTGACCCGTGATAGGTGGAAGTTGGTGCAAGCACTCGAATGTAGCCACGAGGAAGCAGACACGCGTATGTTTCTCCACGCAAAGCACGCCGCTACCCACTACAAGACGATCATCTTAGTGGCAGATGACACCGACGTTCTGATCATCAGTCTTCATCTCAGCAGAACCATCGATAGTCAGCTCTTCATCAGACGAGGAACAAAGGTTCGAGTCAGAATGATCGACGTTGGAAAGTTGGCTGCGGTATTGGGGTCTGGAGTTTGCAGTGCATTGCCAGGGCTTCATGCATGGAGCGGGTGTGACACTGTGAGTGCTCTGGCTAGCCAAGGAAAGATAAAGGCTTTGAAGCTTGTGCAAGCGAATGAGCTGTATCTTCAAGCATTCACAGATCTGGGATCTTCGTGGAATGTACCAACAGACGTCTTCAATAGCATTCAGGCCTTCACGTGTCAGCTGTACGCCAAGAACACGAAGATCGTCGGTGTTAATTCGCTCCGTTATCACATGTTCTGTGCAAAGAAGGGCCAGATCGAATCTGGACAATTGCCGCCTTGTGAAGACTCCTTGATGCAGCATACGCTTAGGGCCAACTATCAGGCGGCTATCTGGCGACGCAGCCTTGAAAACCTACCAGACGTCCCAACACCATCAGCAGGACATGGTTGGGAACTCGATGATGGCGGTTCGCTCACAATCCGATGGATGGCGGGTCTACCAGCTCCAGATGTCGTCTTGAATCTCATCTCATGCACATGCAGAAGGACGTGTCGACCGTCAGATTGCTCCTGCATACTGAATGGGTTGAAGTGCACTGTTGTGTGTAAGCTGCAGGGATGCTCCAACATGGTGCAGGATGATGCTATCGTGGCTCAGGATGCCAATGACTCTGATGGCGACTCTGATGATTAACTTTGTGTGCACTGTATAATTGTATAGCATATGTTGTTCTCTATTATAATGCAGGCCAAATTGCCTGAAAATCTTTATAGACAGATAAACGGTGTAGCACAATGCATAATTTGGAAAATCATACCAGTGTTGTTTCACTAAAAAAAGTACAAGTCTAATAATAAAATATTGAAAAATATATGATTTTTTTTTCGATAATTGATTTTTATAATAATTAATCTAAAACAAAATGCTTCATATTATTTTTTATTTAGATGGTACACATCGGACGTATATTTAGTCGTCAACCGCACATCGATAGCTAGTATAGAAGTCCAGATACACGTGCAACAATGTACCCCACCAAATGGGCATTTTCGAGCTGGGTGGTTTCAAAGATGGCGTCCATCCGGGCACTAAGCTACCGTTCTCAGATGTCCATCACACCTTTTCTGACACTTGAGACATTGGTCTAATGGAAAATCATAATGAGAATTACTCCCCCCGCCGGAGCATTACTTTTGGTCTGGCTCAAGGACTAGTTTGTTATTCTATCAAGTCTGTAGAGGGAAAAGGCTGCTGCATGCATACCTGAAGGATGAGGGATATTATAGCAGAGGGTGGAGTCATCAGCAAATAGAGGATTCCCCACATTCAGAGACCATATCTTAAGTAATTGATGAAACATGTGTAGTGTATATGTAGGAGGGTGAGAGTCATCGCTTTCGACGAATCGCTTCCGTTTGTTGGCTTGCTCACTGCGCATTGTGCATTGCATAGGTAAAAATGTGTGGTGAGCAGGTGCCAATGAAGTGAAAAAAAAAAATCTGTGCAGAGAAGCAATTAAAGTGAGAGATGTGTGCTATCCCTCTCCCTCCGTTTCTTTGAGCATCGTTAGCTGCAGGTGCAGTAAATGCAACATGAAGTCTGATGCACATATGTGCAGCAGACTGGCCAGGTCGTCAGTATGATGACAGCTGCCCTTGATGTCCAAAGTGAACACAGCTGACTGCAGATGCTGCACAGTAATGCCTAAAGTGGTGCCACCACCATCTTTCATGGGCACATTTATCCACGACTAGCAGGAGTACTCGGTGTTGCCGGGAGGAGAGGGGGAGAGGGAAGGGGGTTGAGGGAGGAAGCAGGAGAGGGAGGGGTGAGGAAGGGAGTGGGGGGGTGGGGGGGGAGGCAGGAGTGTAAGAGGGAGATTAGGGGAGAGAGAGGGTAAAGATATACTACATATATTTTGGAGGGGGGAGGGTGGCTTTGACAGTTTGATAGGCCCCTCCATTTTGGGGTTAGGGGGGAGGGAGGGGGGGAGGGAAATGAAAAAAATTCACATGTAAATAGTGCTCAGTGTTGCCCAGGTAAAAAAAGGAAATTGTAATACCCTCTGCCATCATCACCAGTTGGAGGTACACATTTATAGAGAATTTACACCCCTCTCCCAGTCCCCACATCCCGAATGTGCACTCTTGCAGTTCACTCACTGATGAATGAGGCTGCCCCACCTCCCCCCCCCCCCCCCCCCCCACAGGCACCGTCGTATTTGTATTTGTACCCCGAGTAAAGTATGAAAGCGTTTATAGCTGGAGTAACCGGCGTTGCTCAAGCGTTGCTCAAGTGAAATGAGGGCAAATATAACGGAAAAACAATTACATCCAAATCATAATCCATCACAGATGTCAAATCATCATTTTATCTTTTCGTTGAATGTATGCTGGTGACTGTGGCATTCATCACGTTTGAGTCAAGTATGATGACGTTCAGGAAGAAAAAAAACCTTATCACAAACTTCGAACGCTTCCGGAATGATTGTATTTGTGTTCAAATGTCTAGTAATTGTTTTGTATTTATGCGAATGTGTACTTGTATATAACTGTCAGTAATCAAAAAGGCTTAGGCACGATAGAGCGATTTTTAAAAAAAACAGCTACCCTGCTACCCATATGTGTATACGTCTTTCAATCATGAGCTGTTCGCTGGGGTTGAGGTATGCAATATACATATGGTCTCCATTTTAAATATTTCACAAGCTGTAAATATCCCACATATTGCAGCAGACTGCAGGGCATTACATCCCACCCATTTGCTCTTTTCCATGAAATAATCTTTACCTTTTGTTGGTACACGACAGATCCACACCCGATTGGGTTATGTGCACCTTTTTGCAGAATTTATACAAAAGGTATTGCCACCTTTTT
The DNA here is from genome assembly GCF_964187855.1 of Myxine glutinosa. Taxonomy (NCBI): domain Eukaryota; kingdom Metazoa; phylum Chordata; class Myxini; order Myxiniformes; family Myxinidae; genus Myxine; species Myxine glutinosa. Next base: position 101,936,419 of record NC_136261.1, on the reverse strand, counting down.
GGTCTGATGGGTGTTGTACCTTTGATTTTTCACTTGCTTTGTTTTATAATCTTGAATCTTTTTTCCTCTCTCGAAAGTATTCTGGGATTTAACTTTCAAATGAAAAGTATTAAATAAAAGTGATTAATTTAAAGGCCGAATACTTGTGATAATTTCCCCAATACCCTCACTATCAATTTCCATCCAATGATGTTGAGGATTAGAATACATCTGATCATGCAATTCATGCGTTCGATCTACAGACAAGAATCTATCACCATCGCCTGCTCAAGCTTGGCCATCCTGTATAACCGATACGTTTCCTCTCATTGCACCCGGATTGCTGTCCCACTAAGTGCAATGCATTCTACCTTATGCCACCTCGCTCCACCACATTTGGTAAACAAAACCATTACCATTAAAATAAAAGTTTTTTTTGGAATGAGCATTTTTTGGTGTTTGAAGCACAACAATAAGTGGTAGGATTACGTTTTATAGGCAAAGACCATTAAATCAGCAATCTATTTAAACGTTGCACACGCAGACATGACCAACTTGCATAACACACCAAGAATAAATCACATTTGCAACTTAAATGCACCACAACACAAGAGATATACCAAAGACAATGGTCAACTTTCAACCTCAAAGGAAGAGACAGGTAAAAGATTACTTTGGAATTTATGAAGGCCTAACCTTTGGAGGGGTTTTTGGCTCATCGGAGACATTCAAAGCTTTCTGCTGAAAAACCCAGAAACAAAGAAAAACAAAGTGATTTCGACCATACAAGCTGTAAATCGACAAAAACACAAATCGACATTGAAGCAAAACAATAAGAGTTCCCTTATAAGGAACTTCATTCCATGCAGGAGGCCATTAGGCCCATCAAGCCTATGCAATAATAGACAACCTATGGTTGTTCCTCTGCCACGTCTTTTTAAATGCTTGAGGATTAACATAAACAAAAATTGGAAACTCACTTGTATGTGGCAATCACAAGTAATGACAGTTTGCATGACAATCTTTACCCCCTCGCCCCAAGCCCACCCCAGCAGTATGCAGACATGGCTGGGACAGCAAAACAGCCAATTAAGCAAGTGAAAATATTGAAATTTGATGGAAACATGCTGTTCCTTTGGTTTTGAAAGTATTTGATCATGAACAGACTCATTTGGCATGAGTGGAGTTGGGTCGACCATCCCATCTCCAAATGTGGCACAAAAATTGTTGGCACAGTTCATGCAATCTGGGAGGTCAAATTTCCCAAAAAATAAAATAAAAAACAGCCAACCACCTTTGCCATTTAACTTGAAGATATGGACGTAACCACTAGTTATTCTACATCGTTGTTTATATAGAAAGGGAAGAGTTGGAAGTACCTTTATTATAAAAGTTCCACCATTTTTGCATAATCTATTGTGCAGAAGATGCCTTGGATTTTAGGCTTAGCAAAGTAACATCTTTTTTGGAACAAAAGTGCATCTGCCATTTATACACCCAGAAATAAAAAGTTCTCAGCCACAAATTCTGAAAGGCAGAAGTTACCTTGTCTTCTGCTTCTTGTTGTCGCTGATTTAGCAGGATCATCATCTGTTGGAAAAAGGGAGGTGCTTAAAGGTGGTTAACATTGCTTCAATAGCATAATATCAAAGTTGAACACCAGAGCCAGAATTTACCATCCACCACCTGACATGTAATACCTGATCTTGATGTTCTTGAGCTTGTGCGGAGAGTTGGGCCAGGGATAGTGCTGCGGCCTCGCTTGCTTGCTGTCGCTCCTGTGACACCTGCTTCTGGAGCTGGTCAAACTGCTTGGTGAACTCAACCACTTCTTTTTCCTTAACCCCACACCGCACCCGTGTGGCAACCACCTGGAGTGAAACATCAAATATACACACCACCCACAAAAATTAGTGGAGTGTACCATTCCTTATTCATCTGAAGAGAGAAAAATAATAATAATAATAATAATAAGGATTTATATAAGAAGCAAGGAGAATAATTTTTATTCTTTTAAATAAAGGAGAGGGATCTTCCCTACGCAGAGAAAAGGCTCTCGTACCTCCTTCATAAGCCACTTGAGGGCAGACTTAGCCTCAATAATCAAGCTGAAGCCATCCCAAAATCGCACACGCTCATCACCATCCGCATCAGACAGCTTTTGTTGCAGGTCAGCAATCTGTGCAGACCTGTGGAGGAAGTTTTAAAATAAACTTGGCAAAAAAAAAAAACAACAAAAACATGCGTTACGCCTAGGTCCCCCGTCGTTGAAGTGATGCGAGTTGACAAAGTGGAAGATGCAAGGCGGAAATCTTGGATTTTGACGTGGTGACCCAATTTTCAATAGCGTTCTTCCTTATGCGTAGATACACCCATACACCAGATTAGAAGTTAGTAGTTCGTTTATTTTTCAAGATATTTCGCTCACAAGGTTCAGACATATATATATGGTGGTGGCCATCTTGGATATTGACGTGGCGACCCAATTTTCAATAGGGTTCTTCGTTATGCCTAGATACACCCACAAGCCAGATTAGAAGTTGGTACTTCGCTTATTTTTCAAGATATTCCGCTCACAAGGTTCAGACATACATGGCGGTGGCCATCTTGGATTTTGACGTGGGTTGCACCCACACACCAAATTAGAATTCGGTCCTTCGCTTACGCACGCACGGAAGGGAAAACCATAGTCCCCCTTTCGCTCCGCGGTGCGACGGGGGACAAAAAAAACCTTGCATTGAGAATCACTGGTTGGACAAATTATATGAAAAACTGGCAGGATGCAATGATCGAAATACTTGATTCGTAGACAGTAAAATATGTACCTCAGTTCCATCTCAGTTTCCAAACTTTTGATCTGCTCGTCAATGTCACAATCCTGTTCGAGTTCCCTGCTGATGAACGTTCTTCGCTACAGATGACAAATAGACAGAGGTGAGTGACAAATGACTTGGTTAAAACTTGATTTCTAAATTCACTTGATCACATGACCTTACCCGAGATTTTTTAATAGGCAGGTAAATGTCCTCCTTGTTGTGCTGCAGCTGTGCCAAATCCCGTGCAAGCAGCTTGCGGTCATCCAAAAGGTCACCGAGGTGACATCTTGCCTCCTCCATACTTACCAAGACCTCTACCTCATTGGTCAACAAGCCCTGAGGTCAAAGCAATCAGCATGAAAAAAAAAAACCCAGGTTTTTAGAAATGCCAACATACCAAACCCTCAACCTTGGCATTAAAACATGAAGCTAGCACCAACTACAAGCTTTCCATCTCATGAGAATGGTTATAGAGGTATTTGGATCCACATACAGTACACCCAAGATTATTAAATGATTCATGTAATGACTTGCAATTCCTCCCCCCACCTTTCCTCCCTCCCCTCAAGATACATAATGTTAATCAAAAATTCTGGTTATCAGAAGATGAAGACCTTGATCCGAGCAGCCATTCCTTCCTTGCTCCTCTGCTGCTGTCCCTTGCGTTGCTCCCCAGCTTCCTTCTGCCGCTGCATTGCATCTCTCAACCGGCGCTTTGCAGCAGCTGCCTAGATAAGACAATGACACACAAGGGGTAACAGCCGTGGCATTCAACCCAAGGAAGGGCAATTTTGGCTTGGTCAAAATTCCTGCAGCCCTTTGGCCGCTAAAGACCAAGGCTCACCTCTTCAGTTTTGCGTCGAAGAACAGCCGCCTGCTTTTCATAGCCCCTCTCCATCTTCAGCACCTCAAACTGGCGCTTTCTATCCTAAAAAGTGTACATCGGTTTAATTTATTTAAAAAAAAAAAAAAAAAAAAAAAAAAAAAAAAAGACATGAACAAGGAGGAGTTTTCCTTGGTTGGGTGATGCAAGAATGGCAGGCCCTTTCTATATGGCCCAAAAATAGAGGCCTACTCCACAATTGCTTGGATCTCTCCCTTTGAAAAAAACCACTGCATCCTAAGATGACATATATCCAACAGAAACCTTTCATTGGCTATCTTGGAGGAGCTCAACTCCCTCGGGCTTTTGTACACCACTCCTTTCCTATGCCATCTCCAGGCGCTTTGTATAACGTCACTGCCGGGCACCGAAGGGGGCTCGGCAATGACGCACGCTGAAAGGGAGCACTCAGTTTTCACTCTGGTTGTTTGTTTTCTTGTTTTCTTTCTTGGTTGTCCGGGCGATATCTCAGCCATCCTTTGAACTGGGAAGCTGAAATTTCGGCACAATCGTGAGCAAGTACTTTGTCAAAAACTATTTTTTTGTTTTTTGATTAATCAATTAATTGATGAGTTATTTAATTATTAGCGATTAATTAAGCACTTATTTATTTCCTTTCTCTTCTGGCCATGATCTCAGGCACTTCTTGAGTGAGGAGGATGATATTTGGACATGCCAATGACAGTGGTTTGGCTGTAAAATATATTTTTGATTAATCAATTAATCGATTAATTATTTATCGATTGATAAATGAATTATTTAATTTCTTTATTTATGACTTATTCAATTAAATTTCTAAAAGTTACATCTTCAGATGAAGCACTGCTGGTTTAGTTATGCTATTAGCCAATTGATTAAGAAATATTTTATGACAACCTCTTATTGATTTTAATTATGCAATTAATCAAATATTGTGCACCTCGCCCTCCAAATACAGTCCCTGAGCTGCACTGCGGTATTGCCGGATGCCGGAGGCTCCCCGGCAATGCCGCGCTGGAGGATATTTAATTATTTGGCATGGGGGCGGTGTACTTCAAATGTATCTGTACTTGTTTTCTTTCTTGTTTGTCCGGGCGATATCTCATCCATCCTTTGAGCTAGAAAGCTGACATTTTGGGCACAATAGTGAACAAGTACTTTATCAAAAACGGTATTTTTGGTTTTTTGATTAATCAATTACTTAATTATCGATTAAGTACTTATATATTTCCTTTCTCTTCTGGGCGTTATCTCAGGCACCTTCTGAGTTAGGAAGCTGATATTTGGACATGCCAATGACCAAGTGATTTGGCTGTAAAGGCCATTTTTGATTTATTGATTAATCAATTAATCGATTAATTAATTATTTGATTAATGACTATTATTTTTCTTTTTTTGGTAGTTAGATTCAGATGAAATGGTGGTGGTTTGTGTGTTATTTTAGCCTATTGATTAATAATTTAATTTTTTAATGATTATTATTTATTTATTTTCATTATTAATCATTTATTTATTTTCTCTCATCTGGGCAATATCTCGGGCACCTTTTGAGCTCGGAAGCTGATATTTGGACATTGTGACCAATTGATTTGGCTGTAAAGGGTATTTTTACTTTATTGAGTAATGAATTAATTGATTATATCGATTAATAAATTAATTATTAGATTTTTTTATTAAATTGCTTATTTAATTAAATTTCTAAAAGTTACATCTTCGGATGAAGCACGAGTGGTTTAGTTATGCTTTCTCTAAGCCAATTGATTAAGAAAATATTTTAGGACAATCTTTCATTGATTTTAATTGTGCAATTAATCAATCAATTATTGTGCGCCCCTCCCTCCAAATAGTCTCTATGAGCTGCACGGCGGTATTGCCAGGCGCCGGGGGATATTTAATTATTTAGCTTGGGGGCGGTGTACTTTGAATTTAACTGTACTTGTTTATCTTTTTTTACCTCTGCCACCAAAGGTGGATGCAGGTTATGTTGCACACTGCTCCTTTCCTATTCCATCTCCATGTACAGCATGACGTCATTGCTGGGCACCGAAGGGGGCCCGGCGATGACGCCCGCTGAAAGGGAGTACTCACTTTTCACTCCAGTTTTTCTTGCTTTCTTGTTTGTCCAGGCGATATATCAGCCATCCTTTAAGCTGGGAAGCTGAAATTTCAGCACAATAGTGTGCACATGCTTTGGCAAAAACCGTATTTTTTGTTTTTTGATTAATCAATTGATTGATCAGTTTACTTGATAAATCTATAATAGTCTTATTTATTTCCTCTCAACTCAGCAATATCTCACTTTTTAAGTTACAGATTTGGATGAAACGGTGGTAGTTTCGGTATTCTATCAGCCAATTGATTAATTTAATTATCTTGCGATTATTTATTTTCATTTTAATCACTTATTTATTTTCTCTCATCTGGGCAATAGCTCAGAAATCACTTTTGAGCTAGCAAGCTGGTATTTGGACATGGTGACCAATAGATGTGGCTATAAAGGATATTTTTGATTTATTGATCAATTAATCGATTAATTATTTAATTTTGATTAATTTGCAAAAAGTTACATCTTCGGATGAAACTGGTGGTTGAGGTGTGCTATTAGCCAATTAAGAAATTATTTTACAATTATCATTTATTGATATTAATTACGCAATTAAATCAATCAATTATTGTACACCTCTCCCTCCCAATACCATCTATGTGCTGCATAGTGGAATCGCCGCATGCCCGAGAAAGTTATTAATTGGCATGGGGGCGGTGTACTTTGAATGTATCTGTACTTGTTTTCACTCCTGTCTGTCTGTCTGAGCAGGATATTTCAAAAAGTTTCAAGTTGGACAATTCCAGACGTGCATAGGCTGACAAGGCAAAATTGATTAGATTTTGGAGAAGATCCAAATTCAGATTCGAGAATTTAAGTGATTCTTCACCATCAAGAGATAGGACCAAAAAATGATATATGGCACGATACCTCAAGTTGTGGACAGGTTATGATAAAATTTGGTGGATAATTTGGTTTGATGACATGAGCAAGCCGATTAGATTATGGTTCAGTTCCGGAAGCAGATCTGGTCCATTAGTGGGTTACAACATGTAAAGTGTTCAGCCTGGTGGGGGTAGGCACTCTACCGAGTGCAGTTCTACTATATTTCTGTACTACTGACAGACCCAACGGTGGCGCTGTTGGTGATGCTGTAGTCTACATCCGGAGCTCCCCTTTCCTTCAGCTCTGCCCCAATATGTCCCTCATCAACAAATCAATATGGAACATCTCGAAATGCATGTTTACATGTGGTACAAAAGCCTCTCAAATGTGGTCAAAATTTGCATATGAAGCTCTCTCAACTTCAACTCCTTCCCCAATTTGTAACCACTTCAAATGCCATCATTCCATTCCATCTTGCTCCATTGTGACATTCCTTATACCACCGTCCATAGTACTTGAACTGACACGACATTTGGCATCATGCAAGCTATTCAATTTACAACCCATATGAGGATAATGCAAGAATACTTCATCGTTTCACCAAAAAGCCACTCCAGTAATCATTCTAAGGAATACGAGGATGGTCTCTAAATGGGAATTATATTTTTCAAACCTAAGTCTTCCTAAATTTATAAACTGCACACAAGGCCTTCAACCTAATACAGTACATGCCATGGAATAATGTTACCCAGTGGACTGGTACTGCTGCTTCCCCTTTGCCAACCACCCCCCTGCTCCCACTCCTCCCACCCCACCTCCACTCACCACCCCCAAGCACCTTTGATATAGAATGTGAGCGTCATCGATATCCATGACAAGAGGCAGTCTTACGGCATGCTACATGTGCACTGTAGCCTGGTCGGTAGGCTTGCAGTCTTTTACTGGCTCCTCTTGACATCACCAATCTACTGCCCCTCAAAATCATACACACAATCAGAAACTAACACGTTACCCTCCCAAAGTTCAAAACCAAAAGTTGAAGTTTACTACCATTCATTCATGCCCCTTGACTCTTGCATGTGAAAGACTTCTGAAATGTTGTTTCTTGTACTTTGACAAGACCGTCTGCAGCCCACCTTATTTTCTCCCATTTCTAAATTTGCTGAGATACCCCCCCCCCCTCCCCCCCTCCCGCTTGCACCAGAAACCCCTCCTTGAGCAGTGGTATATGTATCCATTGGTCTACCGGTATCCCATTTCCTTCACTGCGGCTCTCGATTCTTTGCCCCATTGCATGAGCTTTGATACCTTATAAAATATATGCAAATAAATTTATTACCTGATGTTGCTGAAAAATAATCTCCAACATTATTTTAGACTCGGCAAAATATTCACAATCAAAACAAGCTTCATAGCTAGATAGCCAACCAAACTTCTGGTCTATGCTTTCCAAAGTCTCATTGCACAAGCTGACCTTCTGCTTGAGCTGTTGAACCTCATGATCCTTTTGTACACGCCACTGACGGAACTTGTCTGAATCATCTTTCATACGCTTGAGTAGATGTACACGTTGGCTTTTCATTACCTGAAGATGGGGAAACATCAACCACCGGCCTGGCCAAGATAAATCAATTTTTCAAACTACAGTGCAACCCATTACCTGGATCTCATCATTGAGTTTGGAGACCGTTTTGTCAGAACTCTGCTTGTGCTTGAGGAGCTTAGTTTGCTCAACAATTTTCTTCTTCAGCGACGCCATTTCACTTTCCAGGTCCTGCAGCCTTTTCCGACGCTTCTCACTGATCCTTGAATGAAAATGGCAGTGACACATTATGAAGAATTTTTTTATTTTTTATTCTCCCATACTAGAATAACTTTTGGGTCACATGGCAATGTTGACAACGTTGCCTTTCCAAAACCTGCAGACTTGATATTTAATCCAATATGGATAAGGATCAGGGTACATTAACAATTCATACTTGGCATGGATGGATTCTTTCTTGGCCGCAGCGTGTTGCTCCTCTTTCTCAAGCTGAAGGTTTTCAACTTTTTTTTCTAGTTCCAAAAGATTATCCTGATGAAAGAGGGGTGGGCCCCTTGTAAAAAATGGTACACATTTATTTTTAAACCTGAATGCCCAATAATCCAAAGGAAAAAAAACAAAAATTAAAACCCAAAAAAATAAAAACCCATCACACTATGCATTTCCATTTACCTGGTAACTGCCATTAACTGCAAGCACGGTCGTGTCAACTAGCGCGACACGGCGAGCCAGCTCTTCCTTCATGGCCAGTGTTTGGTCCAATTGCAGCAGCTCTCGAGACAACTCTGCCTGTCGCTCGGCATGTTGCACTGAGAAAGACTCATCACCTGAACCCTACAGCAGAAATAAAACATAAAACGTGAGAATTCCCACAAAGTAGAATAAGCACCTGCACTAAACAAAAAGTAAATTAAATAACAATTTTTAAAACCTCAGAAATCTCATTTGCTGGCATGTTGATATCCTGCACCAGGTCATCATAATCCTAAGGGGAAGAATAAGAAAAGTCAAAAGGGGAGGCAGACCAGGGAAGGAGAAGAGAAAACCGGACATAATGGTTACAGACGTCGATTAAAAAATTCACTCAATACATTAAGTGGGGAGTGAATGTGACAAATATGCAGATTAAGAACACTCGTTACTCCAAAATACCTCCAGCTCAGTGATCTTGCTCTGAAGGTTCTGCAGAAGTTCAAACGGTTTTCTCAGCTCAATTCCTCCATTTGCAACCATATCCAATGACTCTGCAAATGCACTGATGTCCACACCACACCTGCAAGAAACAGCACAGCCAGGTACCTAACACACAGTTCCAACTACTCAGCAGACAAAAACCCAGCTGTCCAGTTGGATTGATAGCAATTCAATGATAGCATCTGATAGCGTAACTGTGCGGTACTATAACAGTGCAATCTTTAAATGCAAATATTTTAAAGCCACTTTCTACTGTATTTGGTGCTAATCGCACTACTGATTAACATACCTGCTATTTGTTACACGCTGGGTCAATTATTCGAGTTAAGGAACATTTTGCATGGCAACAAGATTTATCAATCATCAATATAGAAACACACCAACAAAAAAAATAAAAAATAAAAAATAAAAATAAAAACCTACCAAAGAAAACCAGAACATGTGCTTGCATTATCTCAGGCTATCCCCAGAATGCACACAGGACTACACTAGTTAAATGCAAAAATGACAAGTAAACAAACAATATTTCACCTCAGTACTTGGTCAAGCCTCCGACAGCATGTAAATTAATTGTCCTGGTTGGCAGAAATAGCTAAGGGATTCTACCGCTACCTGGTCTTGAGCAACACAAATCGATAAAGGTTTCAACCAATTCCAAGGTTTTGGCAGGATGAAGTTAATATTGGGCCTTAAGGGATCTGGGAAAAAGATTAATGCATCGTTTCCTCTTCCAGATTCTGATAGAGACATGTGACATGTAGCACAATCCTCCTGAAATATATGGGAATCAAATCTCAGTAAGCCACCTTGATACTGTTACGGATCGCGGTTTAGATGTTATGATGGACCGAGCGGATGGTCCACCGCGACCTAACAGTTCCCACGATTCTTCCCCAACTCACCCGATTCGCCCAGACGTTGGCCAAATCGCGCTACGCTAAATCAATGATTGGAAAGGACACAACGACTGGGATAAATGAAACGACGCAAGGGGTACAGTTCTCAAGACCTCCGGAGGAGGATATAATTAGTGGTGGAGAAAAGGGGTAGATTACAAGGTAGAGTGAGGTAAAAGACACAGAAGAGATAGGCACTTAGATACAATCTTATCTATCCCAGACAGACCACAGACAAACGGAACAAGGCTGACTTACACAGGGATTGATGGCAGGGAAGGACAGGTCGGTTGATAGCACAAGGTGCACCTTGGCTCGGGGACAGGATCAAGCACGGTCCAAAAGATGCAGGGAGGCCTCACAGCGCTCGGAGGTGGCGTCTTTCTTTCTCCAAGCTCAGCGCGCATCTGACGTCACCTCCCTCTTCCTGCGCATGCTCAGCGGGGAGTGACACGCCCTCGGCTGGTTGGCTCCGCCCCAGATGGGACCGGTCCGCCGCTTCTATTGGGTGCGGGGGTTACCGGGCTCCGCCCTCGACGAGGAGCTGACAAGGAGCCCCTATTTGGTAACCCCGTCGAGCACATGTTCGATGGCGGCTCGTTGGAAAGGCCTGGTGCCCTCCCAACACCCCCTACCAACCAAGCCGGAGTGAGGACGCGCACTCCCAGCGCCCGCCGCTGCTGTTGTTGTTGTTGTTGTTGTTGTTGTTGTTGTTGTTGTTGTTGTTGCTGAACCGTGAGGAAGAGCTGCGGGGAGGTATTGGGAGGTCCTAAACTTCCTAACGGTGCCATACAATCACATTCTGGTGCAACGAAGGGTCAGAATTAATGGAAACGAATCCTTAACTGACAGACTAAGAATAACTAGCAAGATGTCCTATAGTTGTCTACGTGAGATGTGGTGGACCTGGATGCGACATTTAATGGGGGGAAATAGGGGGAGGTCGGGTCTACAGAGTGTTGTTTACAGAAAATGGGACTAGGGAATGGGGGATTGGGGATAGTTGGGAAGTATTGAGGAAATAGGGGAATATTTACAAGCTGATATGGATGGATGCAAATCCCATATCCGCAACAATACAATGGGAGAAGATAAACCCACTACAATCTGTCCACACATACAAACAAGTCCCCACACCCCAAAAGCATGTCAGACACCAAGGCACCAGCCATTGCCAAATATCGCCACATGAGATCCCATTGGCCCACATATGCACATGGGCCAAAACCCTGCACACCCCCACCCCACCCCACCAAACCCACCTTCCCCCACCCCCCAAAATGAAAAACCCACAATAGGACCCCAGCCCCAAAAACCCACCACGACTCACGGCCCCACCAATAAACCCCCTAACAGGCCAGGGCTGTGGACGCAGCCACCAACCCACCACTCCCCCTGGCCAGAAAACAGTCACGTGTCAGGACACTGATAGAAAAGATCTCGATCCGTAAACAGTCACCAGCTCCCAACCTCAGACACCAGCGCTCCAGCTCCCCCCACCCCAACATCCCAGGGGCCAGGACCCCTTCCAAATTAACCATGTGCAGGGCCAGGGGCCTGGACCACAAACCCACATGCCAAATCCCTTCCCTTCCACAAGCTAGGGCCCTGGCCACCCAGTCAAAATAAAATAAAACTCCACCATGTACATTGACCACTTCCCCTCGACACCAAACCCACGATGAACCAGGGCCATGGTCCCTCAGCACAGAAACAATCTAGGGTTCCTGCCCCAACAAACATGGCATGCGTTAGGGCCCCTGCACGCAAATACAACGTGCCAGGGCCACAGCACCTATTCACAAACCTGCCACCCCTCCAAAACCATACATGTGCCCCAACCACCACACCCACAGGCCTTGCCTCCCACCAACGCCATCCCCATCAAAAGCCAGAACACTAGTCCCCAGCTACCAAACGCACCACACACAGCAACCAAAACACCATGTACAAGGGTTTAAAATGTATTGATCATAGCATAAAATCCTTAGTTGCAATTTTATTTTAATTTTTTTTTTGCTGCCTGGCCTTATCAGTCGCACTGCCTTAACATTAGATGCAAAGAGTGGGGAGGGGGTGGGGAGGTTTAGGGATGAGGTGAGTGAGGATACCACACTAGTTGGGGTGTATGGGGAGGAGTGAAAAGCATTGATAAAAGGGATTCATTCCTACTTGAAACCAAAGTGACTAACATTTACTATTCTTGGCCATGCTTTAACAAAAGGGCATAGAGGAGAGTGGCCAATTTGAGGCACAAAGTGCATGTAGCACGATATAAATGTTCATAAACCAAGTGCATCTTGATGAATCTACAGTAGTCACGCGACCGCCTTTGATTAATATGAGGCGGTCACGGATGCCGATCGCAAAGGCCTTAACCACTGATGCGAAAACTCAATGGTGGATTCCAGAACTAAAAGCTACACCAAGCACGTGGGATGGAGGGGAGAGGCGAGACCCCTTGCAGTCTTACCTGTTCTCGGGGCGTCTCCAATGCTGCTGCAAATTAAAGAAATCACACGGAAAACTGCGTTCAGGAATATATACAGAAAAATAATAAGGGTTTATTGCAATAAGAACCGGGACAGGGAAACGCGACGATAAACCTCAGTCCTAATTTGGGATCCCCCACACACATCAAATACAAGAACAAAGGAATGGAATACGAAAGAAACATGTTCGTTATGTAAAGTAACAGCGGAGCTCGGGCTTTTCTGGTCTTTGTCATCTTGTTCTTGGCTGCCGTCCATCACGGCTCCATTCGGCCCCGATGTACCCATGAGGCCTCGCTCCAATCTCCACAAGCGACGCGAAGGCCCGAGCCAGCGCCCACTCCGTTCCCACACGAGGTCCCTTGCTCCAACTCCAAAGCACCGAGCACCACAAGAGACTGCCAGAGCACGAGCGTAGATGTCCAAACACCAAGAGAGCAACTCAACTACTGGTCAACTCAGGCCATGTCCTGCGAACCAACTGCCGCGCAACTGCTCTGAACCAACAACTCTTTCAGACTCAAGATCGCACCGGGACTGCCAGGGCCAGGAATCTGCACGCAGAGTTCCGCGCGCTCTTTTTATAACCTCGGCCGGTGACGTCAGCCTAAGCGCGGCACCCGACCAGAGCCTCGTAACTTCCCGCCCTTTGTCGACCCGCTTCGCGCCTTCCGCGTCCATTCGCGCCAACAGGTCACAGCCCTCTTGGGCATGGTACTCAAGGTGGATAGGCCTGTCAGAGGTGTACATGGCGGCGGCCATGCGGCGGTGTCCTGGCCTGGTTTCTTCCTAAGCCACATCAGGGAAGGGCGTTATTTAGTGTTGCGCTAATGATCCGTCGGAATGTCTATGTTGGTCTGCAGTGCCAAAAGGGACAAAGGTTTGGCTAACCAGGTGAGGACACACAGGGGCGCTACTCTTTAATCCCTACACTACTTGACACACGAACCTCCTGGTAGGTTCACAAGTATACTCCTTACCCGACAAAACGCCTACACATGAACTTATTACAGGTAGTTTTACTTACCGCGACACCTCAAAAAATGTTACCTACTCAGCTCTATCTGCTCTACATATGCATATGCCATGCTTTAACAAAAAGGCATAGAGAGTGGCCAATTTGAGGCACAAAGTGCATGTAGCACGATATAAATGTTCATAAACTAAGTGCATCTTGATGAATAATTTATTTTTTTTTAAACACCTTTCGAGGCCATTTTTCCCCGCAAAGCGGGGGTTGACCTTTTTCGGGCACCGTGGTTGTTGTTGTTGGTCCCCTTTTTGAAGCAATGTTTTACGGCCGGATGCCCTTCCTGCCGCCAACCCTGTTTGTCGCCTTTTATGACACACAAGGAATTACCAGTGAACTGGTACTCGATTAGCCGACCTCGGAAGGATGACAGGCTGAGTCAACCCCCCTGGCGTTAATTCAGCGATCGACCGGGATTCGAACCCAGGATCCGAGGATCCTAAGCTGGCACCCTAGCCGCGAAGCCAACACCAGGCTGAATCTACAGTACTAATTGGGGGTGGAGAGGGGAAGAAAAAAAAATGAAACAAAAACACAACACGATTAATGTGCAAGTATGCAGGTTGATGAATGACATACCCTTCATGCTGTTTCACATCCTGGATAGATTTCTGAACTTTCTCTTTCTGCATCTCCAGCTAAAAGTAGATTACAAAGAAAATGTTTAATTGGAGAAAAAAGAAAAAAAAAAAGAAAAAAAAAGTGTGTATATATTATATATATATATATACACATATATATATATATATACACATTTGGAGGGGAGGGGACGAAGAAGAAGAAGAAAAAGAAAAACCACAAAAAAAAACCACAATCAATGTTATTGTAAAGTGGTAAAGGCAGTTATGGGTGAAGACTCATTCAAGGGTGAATCAGTATTCCACAACAATGTGGAGGTATGAAGCTGCACAACAACCAGCCATGCCTTGGCTTTTTTTGTTGACGTACCAATACAACTTTCTCGCTCAGTTGAGAAGTTTGGCGTACCAGGCGATCAACATGCTTTCGTAGGTCGACATTGCGCTCAGTGAGCTCAGTGAGCTGTTGCTCTCGCTCTTCATTTCCACGACTACATTTCCACACAAACAATGCCAGCAACAAATTAATACATTAACACGGAAATGGAGATTACGGTTCAGTTCCGGAACCAGAAGAAGTGGAGATAGAGAGAAAATTTTTATATATGAATGAATGAATGAATGATCGTTTTAAGGCCATTTTTCCCCGCTAGAACGGGAGTTAGCCTTGCGGGCCCCAAGACAATCATGGTTCCCTGTTTGAGGCAATGTTTTTATGGCCGGATGCCCTTCCTGACACCAACCCTTGGTCACCTCTTACGATGCGCAGGGATACGGTGTACCTATTCTAAATCGGCCATTTGGGGTAACAAAACTAGAAGAAAAAAAAAAATCAAAAAAAAAAAACCGGTTTGCATACTCTTGCCAGGACGTGTTTTCAGTGGTTAAGGCTTTTGTGTTAAAACAAATAATGCGACGGCCAAACCATGTGACCGATGACATTGTTTTGTTTTTTTTTCCCTCGAATTTATCCCGAGATGACGCTCAATAAATTTCATCTTGATCGGATGAAATTTTGTACTTGTCGAATGACGTCATAATGTAGGCACATATGACGTCATTAATATTTTATTCCCCATGGAGTTTACAATGAGCCATATCTCAATTTTTTTCTATGCAGTGCTTTCGGAGATAGAGGTGCAAAATTTTTCGTTTTTTCCCCCAAAACTGCGCCCATACCACGTGACCTATGACGTCATAATTATCATTTAAAAAATTCTACAGATCGAGTTGCGCCCATGATGAAAATGTCCTGTCAATCGGACCAACGGTTGCAGGGAAAATCATATTTATTCTGTGCGGACAAACGGAATCAAATGCAATATCCTCCTCTGGCGAGGGTAAAAATGTGTAGTCTGGTGGAGTCAAAAAGTGTAGCCCCTTCTGCATACGGAAAAATATTCAAATGCAATAAGTTTTATTCCTGACAGAAAATTGACTCAATGTGCAAGTGCAGTGATATTTCCACCCCACTCGCCACCAAGGGGAACACATGACATGACTCTTGACTGCCCAAAACAAAGATGCACGATTTCACGTTTTCTTCATATAATCCAAGTATTAATTTGCAATTGGTCACCGGCTTTGACACCAATACAAATTTTTTATTATGGACCCTAGGCATCAAAAAGCTAAAGATATCGAACAAAGTTTCAAATGGAGCACCTCATCATCATTGGAGCATTTCAATTGCATTCGATGTGGCAATAAATGTGAATAGTTTCTCCCAGCTAGCCGGCTCAATGACAAAAGATGCCATTTGCACTTTTTCCGCTTTCATCCCTACCCGGTTTGGAATCTCATGCCGGCACGGGCAACTTGCTAGTTTAAGAATTGAAAGTTATTGGTGACGTTGACCTTGATGATGCGTAAATAATGTGGTACAGCAAATTTTGGGGGAATTTGGCCCAGGGGGTAGGAAACGTACAAGGAACAACAACATAAACAAATAAAAACATACATTTCTATTTCTGTCTGATTGTCTGGGAAGGGAGTTTGGTCTAATCTGTAAATCAGCAAACCTGGCATTTTTGCAGTTATGGAAAACAGACCGGGGAGTTTCATTCAATACACAAGAAACCTGTGGTTAGATATTTCTTTACAATGTGTGCTTCGTCAAGTCTCATCCCTTCGTAACAGGGGATGGGGAAATTGTGTTGTGTGGGTTTACCAGGCTCTTTCCCTCTGTAATCTCCCACTCTCCATCCATCAATCCATCCACCAAGTGTCAACCCCAATTCCTCACCCTTTGCCTCCTAAACTTCCCTTCAAATATCCAACCATGAACTCAAACCCCATACTGGCTTAAAAACCCCTCTATTTAATCCATTTCTATCCCTTCAATCCTCAATCCATTTCAATCCTCTTTCCCTTCCTCCCCTTGCACTTTCCCCCAGCACAAACCAAATATTACACCATAAAACATCACAAACAAAGCCAGTTCTGCACTGCAAGGGAAGGAAAGCTGAAGGGCCACGAGGAAGCCACATGGCGAGTGGGTGGGGCTGCCCGGTCACCGACGGTGCCTGTGTTCCAATGAAGACGTGGCACGAGCGAGCAACTAACATCCTTTGCTATGCCATGCTTGAAGCCCAATATAAGTCGGTGCCCACTAATATGCAAAGATGCAGAACGAGCGATCAAGCGATCTAGCTGGCTGAAGCCTAGCTGCGTAGTGCGAGCGAGGGGCCAACCCAAAGCTGAACCTCCTCTCGAACGATTGTGGAGTGCCCGTCTTGTGTTCTAGTGCAAATAAGATTGTGCAAGGGGATCTTTTACGCTCCAAGGGTAAATTGCTTTCTTCTGTGTCTTTGCCTACCCATAAATACTTGATGTTCTTGTAAATAGTGCTTTGCATTAGTAAACTGCTTCAAACCTTCCCGGTTGTCTTTTCCTTCATTTTTTCAGCTTTGCGTGAACATAATAGCCCCATTAATTTGCTCCATCAGGTAGCAGACTCCCACCCAGGGTTTAGCTCGGCCGCACGTAACCGGTTGTGTGTGTGACAAGAACGAATTGATTAAATTTCCGAAGGTCTGAATGCGGATATGAAAGAAACAAAAAAAAAAATTTAAGCGGTTCTTTGCCATTGAGTGATAGGGCCAAAAACAATATATAGGAAGACATCTCAAAAGGTTGTGGACGAGTTATGACAAAACTTGGTGGATGAGTTGGGTAGGAGAAAAGAACAAACAGATTAGATTTTAGTTCAGGTCTGAATCCAGATCTGGCCAAGTGAGATACAAAACGTAACCTGTTCAGCCTGGTGGAGGTATGTGCTCTACCGAGTGCCGTTCAAGTTAAGCATGTAACTACCATGTGTAATAAAGCAATGAAAAAAAAAAAGTGTACCTGAGCTGCTCCGGTGCCCTTCCACCTGTCGCTTGCAAAAGTTGTACCCTCAGCTGCTGTACCTGCATGTGGTACAATAAAAATATATATATACAGTATATATATATATATAAATTGGGAGGGGGTTGAGGGGGAGGAAGGGGAGGAGGTAAGACATGGTTTTCCACATTCAATTTTAAGTTTACAGAAGGTACCAAGCTTTCATATCCTTGTAGGATACAATGCTTTGCTCAAGCATTGGTAATATAGTTAAGAAAAATTAATTCCACCATCTACAGAAAACAAGAAGAAGCCCTCACTTGCTGTTTCAGGGCCAGCATCTCCGCAGCCTGAGGATCACGGTTCACAATTGGCTTGTTTTTTATCTTGCGTGCACGGTCTGCATAGCGAAGAGTGTTCACGGTTTCCTCAAGGTGGGCATCAGCTGGACTGATACATGCCACCATCAATGTGTGACTGTTGCCACCAAGGGAATCTGTGGGTGAAGTGCAGCCAGTGAGAAAACAGAGTTGGTATAATGAGACTGCATAATGTGGGTCCAATCGGCCATCACCTTACCTTGCAACATGCGCGTCAGCTTTGAGTCACGGTAAGGAATGTGGTTCTTCCTTCCCGAATCCTCTCCAAGGGCACTGATAACATTTCCCAAGCAAAGAAGACCACGGTTGATGTTGATTCCCTCTTTGAGACGATCACCCTCCGCTTTAGTCTTCTTTTGACGTTCTGACCCAGCGAGGTCTACCAAATGAAACTTGCCACAACAGTAGCTGTCACTTTCATGCCCAATAAGGTTTGAAAGCAAGGGAAAGGTACAAAAGGTTAACGACATGTCAGTCATTATAGTAGCCATTTGGGGTAATGCCTTTTACCTTTCCTCAGTCACATGACAAAATGTTCCGACATTGCCCCTCACCGTTGTTCTCCACGCTTTTGTTCCATGGAGATTGTGAATATTGCATGCGAGCGGGATGACTGTGCATTCATCGCCGTTGAACCCACAGATCGAGCTGAATTCCCCAGCTCCAAGCATCTCACCATCTCCTCAGCAGTGCAAACAATTTTCTCTGTCAAACCGGCTACCTGGGGACGTTATTACAATTTTAAATAGTCGAAGAAAACAGCCATCGTGATACACTGCAGGCATAAAAACATCTCATTTCAGCAATCCAAATCCACACTTGCCTTTAGGCCCTCTTTGGCATCTTCTCTGATGCTCAACACTAGATGTTCTTTTGAGTTGTGGAGCAAATCGATGATCTCTTCATTGTAAATCTGCAAAATAAATTAATAAAATAAAAAGGAAATCTCAAGTTGCAAAGTCACAGAAAACAAAATTTCACACCCACAAAACAATCTCAACATTTTCAGTTACCTCGAGGTAGGAAACTTTGAGCACAAATTCGATCTCGGATCTTTGAGATATACCATCAAAGAGATGGTGTATGACCCGGGGAATAACTCCAACTTCATAATCATCCTGATTGGTTGTGTAAGTTCCCCCCATGGTGAATGTTTTACCTGAGCCAGTTTGACCATATGCCAGGACTGTGGCATTGTAACCTAAAAAAAAAAAAAAAAAAAAAATTCTCAACTTCAGCAGCAATACATTTTCTTTCCAAAAGGATGGCAATGAGTCAATGAAGAATATTTGATTTATCAATTCCCTTTTCCTGGTTAGGCCTTCTCCTCAGAGCTCTATCAGCACTCGAAGTGCAATGCTGTCATCAAAATAAAATATCTTAAGGATGGGTTTAACAAAACCGAAATTGTCCTCGTTTCTGACTTGGGACAATCAAGATCAGATTCAATCACTCTGTAGTTGCATGTTCAGAAAACACTGAAATGTATTCTTTGAGATGTACCATACACTGTTAAACAGCATCAATGATGCCAGAATAGTTTCTTGGCAAGGATTATACTGGGTTGGTTTCCATTGCCTTCAGTGGTAGTTAGGGCAGGAATTTCGCAATTTGGTCATGGTGCATCGATAGATCACCTACTCTTTGCAAAAAGAGGAACAAACTAGGAAGCATGTGAAAAAGTAAAGCTCGTCCACATCCATTTGTATTCAGCAGTCTGCTTCTTCTGTATGCTCAAAATAACGAAAACAGTTTTTTTTAACCATACAAAATGAAAATTGATTTATACAGCCTTGACTTTTGACCTTTATAAATAAATGAGTTTATAAAAATAAAAAAAATAAAAAAAGGAAAACAATTACCATTGAAAATACCACGAAGCAGAGGAGCAACAGTAGCATTGAACACCTCTTCCTGCTCAGTTGCAGGGTCAAACGTGTAATCAAATGTGAACGCCTTCTCCGTACCGACAATAATCTGGAGAGAACAGAAGAATACATATCGGGAGATTATCAACACCAAATTATATTTCAATACGAGGACACTTAAACAACTAGGAAATATAATTAGATGCAAATGCATCAATGGATATTGGATGCCCACATTACGGCATCCCACGAATGTTTGATCCCATTTAAAGGACAAATGAAGAACTAGAGTGAAGTCGATGACGAGCCATCGCAAAATATGCATTTACCTGTGGCTCCCCAGGTACAAAGGATATGCACGTCTTGCATCCTTCAGCCAACTCTCGAGGAACAAGAGGCCGGCAACGGATGGCCACACGAACTGGAATCACTTTCTCTTCCATCACCGAAAGCACAAATCAACCAATAGAACCCTTCCAAAAACATGAAAATGCTCTAATCAGCCAAAAAACATCACACAAACAACCTCTTTAAAAATAACAATAAAGCAAATAAGGAATTCCCAATCAGGTTATGGTGGCTGAAGCATCGATGCCAAATGCGCAGAAATTGAAATCAAAGAAGAACATGACCAAGATGACAGTGAGCAAACAGGCAATTTGACCTTTAAGTCTTGTGCTAAACAATCTGGTGCATCCGATGATGCAATCCATGCAGTATTCAACAGTACAGTACATTATATTATAGTATAGCATCACAGACCATGAGGAACACTCGCCGTATCTAGGAAAGCCCACAGCGATTTAACAAATGTCCTTCGCAGTGACTATTTATTGTGCATCCTGAACTTTATACAAAGACACGAAGTTGCTTTTTTTTTTGGCATCGAGCCAAAAGCTTGATATTGTTGGGCTTCAGTTACATGTTGGGCTTGATATTGCACCATCCCTACAAAGAGAGTACGAGCGTACTGATATACTGTGCGTATCAAAAAAAAGGTAATCTGAATTCAAGGGGTTAATATGCAAAGGTTATTTAGTTTGACAATTTACATGTGGTTTACCAATTATGAGGAGATACTCGGATTTCCATTGATGCCATTGACGCCTTTCATGCATCATTGCTGTCACACATGACCGAGTACATGTTCATTGAAAATGACAAGTTCAAATCGCATTTTTATAAGTTTGGCTAATCGGTGCAAGACAGTTTGAAATGGACGCATTACTTGACGACTGCCAAGTTGATTATGTAAAATTGTTAAGCTGGTCTGGTAATCGGCGGTTGCGTCATCCTTTGTTTAAGATTGGTATTTAAGATGGGCCTACAGTGTATGGGTTTAGAGAGTCTGAGTCATTGAAAAGATGGTTCAACTTACGACTGAACAGCGATCCGTCATGGTTACAACCTTTCACCAAACTGGAAGTTTGCAGCGAACTTGTGATGCGTTCAGGGAACGTTTCCCAGAACATGAGCCTCCAGCCGCTAAAACCATCTGGGCGAATGTTAGAAAATACCAAGAGCATGGCACTAGCCTCAACCGCAACAAGGAGAATTTTGGTAGGAGGCGCACTGGGCGATCGGAAATGAACATTGCAGCAGTAAGGCAGCAAGTTTTGGAGCATCATAGGGATACCCACGCAAGACAAAATGGGACGGGATTGCCTTCGGCAACATTCAACCGAATCGCAAGACTGGACCTCCACCAACATCCATATCGGATTCACATCCAGCATAAACTTTTGCCAGGAGGCTGGTGCTTGCCAGATGGTTGATAGCATGTTGCGAAGCAGATGTCAATTTCCTGCGGTATCTCGTTATCGGTGACGAAGCTGCTTTCGCCTTGGACGGCAAGGTCAATACTCATAATGTTCTTGAATATGCACCGACAGGACAACCGCCGGAATTTAATTTTGACACCAACATGAATCGACAAAAGTGGACTGTTTATTTGGGCCTTCGTGGAAGTGGTCAGGTGATCGGACCATTTTTCTTTCAAAGGAATGTCAATGGTATCAGGTATCTGCAGATGATCAATGATGAAGTTTTACCGCAGCTAGAGGAGAACTTTGAGCGACATCGTAGTCTTCAGATATCTCTGGTGGGCCCAAGACGGCACCCCAGCACATCATCTTATCGCTGTCCAAGATCGACTGAGGGAACTCTTTGGAGACCGAGTCATCGCCCTCAACCATGCAGTGGAATGGCTGCCAAGATCACCTGACCTCACACCATGTGATTATTTCCTTTGGGGACATTTAAAGAACAAGGTGTTCATAACTCTTCCCCGTGATCTTAACGAATTGCAGGGCCGTATTTGACATGAAGTGGATGCTTTGCGCAACGACCCAGCTATGGTGAGACGAGCAGTTCAGGGCATGCTCCGCCGCTATGAGCTTTGTGTTGAAAGGGGAGGTGGACATGAAGGTGTGGGTGCATAAAGGTCAATCATTCCTGAGAAAAGTTCACATCTGACGTTCATTTTGCACCAATTATCCTGACTTGCATTGATTAGCCAAACTTGTAAAAATGCGATTTGAACTTGTCATTTTCAATGATCATGTACTCGGTCATGTATGACAGCAATGATGCATGGAAGGTATCAATGGAAAGCTGAGGATCTCCTATTAATTAGTAAACCACATGTAAATTGTCAAAATAAATAACCTTTACATATTAACCCTTTTAATTCGGATTACCTTTTTTTTGATACGCACTGTATATATATATATATTGTTGTGGATATGAGAAGTTTTTTTTTTGTTGTTGTTGTAGTGTAAATTGTTGTAAAGATCACCCTTTGTAAATGTCATGATCCTTGTAAATACCTCTGTAGTGTAAAGGTCAAAGGGCGTCTCGGTAGTTATTCCATAAACACCACATTGCAGGACCGAATAAAACCCTTGTTCAGTAGCTTATATCTTATTATGTGTCTTCGGGTAAGGCTGTGTCTCCCATTAATTTAAATACTCCATTGCACCAAGTGAAATAAGAGTAGATCCCCTTTCATTTCATTTCAATGGCCAACTGCATTTTGGGCGGTTTTCTTCAACCACCATTGGCCACGAGGCAGGGTTGGGGAAGAAAGGCGGGTCCCCACCTCGTCAGAGAGGGGAGGAGTGGCCCGGCCCCGAACAACCAACCAAGCACGAGGGGTTTGGTTTGAGAGGGCGGAGGAAGAGCGATCGGGGAGGTTCGCAAAGGTTCAAGGGTGGGGCGATATATAGCCCATGAGAGACGCCCCCAAGAGAGATGAGTCCAAGGAAAGAGCTGGGTCGTCAGAACAGAGCGCGTAGAGAGGTCCATGACAAGAGCTGAGTTGGTCGTCAGGGGTGGTCAGTGGTTGCGTTGTGGTTGCGTTGAGTTGTCGGTGGAGAAAGAGTGGTTGGACCAAGAAAGAGAGAGGAGAGAACCCGTCACGCCAGACCCCCCCACCAGCGCGTCGGCTCCACCAAGCAGCCCCGACCCGTGATCCCGCGCACATGACAGGCTCGGTGGCATCAGCGGCCGTCGAGGTCCAGCCAGCTCCGTGCCGTCCTCCCCCCTCCAGTCACACACCTCCTTCCAGCAATCCACTCTGCAATTCCCCACGTGAGTCAGTGTCTTTGTTTGTTCTGTCCTGGGTAGTAAGTAAGCCTGTTAGATAAGCTAGTATTTTCCCTGTGTCTCTAAAAGCTTCTGTATATTATTTTATTATCTTTCCTTCTCCTTGGTTATTTTGAGCCTGTAAATAGTAATAAATAGTAATCGTATTTCAAACCTTTCTTTGCCTTCGTCTTCCTTTTCTTCACATCCGTGTCATCTTAGTCTTTTCCCGATTGAATAGCGGTGGCGCGATACGGCCAACGTTTGGGTAAATCGGGTTTAGTCAGGGAACAACTGTTCGGCCGCGGTTATACCTCCGCTCGGTAAAAATAACATCCTAATCTGCGGACCACAACAATATTTATATATACTAGGGCATGCCCGTACTATATATATATCTAAAAGTATATCCCCCCCCTCTATTTACATGAAATGGTTTGGTCCATTCGCAAAGCCAAAGCGAACGGCTTGCGAGTACGGTGACAATTCCCCCCCCCCCCCCCCCTTCTATTTACATGAAATGGTTTGGTCCAAAGCGAACAGCTTGCGAGTACGGTGACAACCCCCCCCCTCTATTTACATGAAATGGTTTGGTCCAAAGCGAACGGCTTGCGAGTACGGTGACAATCCCCCCCCCCCTCTATTTACATGAAATGGTTTGGTCCAAAGCTAACGGCTTGCGGAGTTTGGTAAAGAAATCGCCATCGCGTGCACAAATGCGCAGGAAAGCGAAAGAATCGCAAATTAGTTTTAATTAGTTTTAAAACATAGTTTAACGCCCGAGCGAGTTTAACGCAATCGCAAATCGCATCGCAAAGCGAAAGAATCGCAAATTAGTTTTAATTAGTTTTAAAACATAGTTTAACGCCAACATAGCGCCAACATAGTTTGCCGACGGGAAATAAATGAATACGCTCTCAAATGTGCCATCCGAGGCAGAGTCTGTTCGCCACGTTCGGCACACGTGATAGCTCGCTGCTCTGATTGGTTGAATCGTTTTTTGGACATAGCTCGGTAACTACTTCTGCGATTAATTTAAAACCTTGAAAAGGCACATCCTCGGGTCCCCAGCAATATACCTGGCAAGTTTCAAGTATATCGGACCGGTAGTTGTCGAGAAACAGCGGTCACAGACAAACATACAAACATACATACATACAAACATACACACAGAGATTAGTGGAATTATATATACGAGGGCATTGCCCGTACGTGGGTGCCCGTTCCTTGCCAAAAAAAAAAAAAAACGCTACCCGTACGCTCTACCCCGCCCGTACGCCCGTAAACAAAAAAAACAACGCTCTTCGCTTCCGCCCTTCGCTCTGACTGAATTGGGAGAAATAATGCGCATAAGAAATCGAATTACGTACCGTAATGGCGGTCAGCTCGTAACGCGCTCAGCTCCGCTCGTCTCACATCGGCCACGCCTACGCAACAAAGCGTTCTGTGATTGGCTGCCGGAAAGCGTGCTGCCGGACAGTCTTCACTGTCCGGAAGTTCGCAAATCGCAGTTACGATGAATCGTTTTAATTTAATCGCAGTTTGAATTCGTTTTAAAACATAGTTTAACGGCAACATAGTTTTCCAACGTGAAATAAATGAATACGCTGTCAAATATGCCGTCCGAGGCAGAGTCTGATCGCCACGTTCGGCACACGTGATAGCTCGCTGCTCTCTGATTGGTTGAATCGTTTTTTGGACATAGCTCGGTAAGTAATTGTCCGATTAATATGAAACCTTGAAAAGGCACATCCTCGGGTCCCCAGCAATATACCTGGCAAGTTAAAAGTATATCGGACCCGTGGTTGTCGAGAAACAGCGGTCACAGACACACAGACACACAGACACACAGAGATTACTGGAATTATAGATATATATATATATATATATATATATATATATATATATATATATATATATATATATATATATATATATATATATATATATAGTTGCGGTTCTGAAAATGTACATATTTGATTAATAAAGGTTAAAGGTTTTGCCCCAATAGTTAGTCCACATGCAACACGGTCACCTTAGAACATTAGTTATTTCTTAGTATATGTGAGATAAGGCCATTTCCAATAGTGACATCTACGTTGTGTAAAACAAATAAGAATAGGCTCCTTCCATTGTGCCTCCACCCTCCAAATTCCACCTCGTTGGGCAGAATCCATCCCGCGCCCCATTTGACAACTCGCAGTTTATTACGCTTGGGATGCTCGCAGTTTGTTACGCTTTGGCTACCAGCAGCGTTTGCTGCTCTTGGTTCGCTGATTTGCTGGAACTAGCCCAATGCCACGAGGTAAGGCCTGGAAAAGGGGCGGAGCGCAAGGGTGGGGGTGTGGCCACGTCAAGCAGACATCAAGGGCGGAGCCGGTAAGACCCCAACAACCAACCAGGGCTCGAGTGGGCATGACTAAGGGGCGTGGTGAGAACGTGGCTGGGAGATTCGAGAGGGTTCGCTAAGCGGCGCTATATAACCGCGAGCACAAAGCCCTTCCACAGGACTGACAGAGGACTCGCAAGTGGAGAGCGTGATAAAAGGACTGTGCGGAAAGGAGGACTGTGTGGAAAGGAGGACTGAGCGAGCTGGTATTAAGAGGACTTATGCGGTTTATGAGCACTTGAGGATTTCACACATTACCAAGGACTGGAGAGTATAAGCGCTTTGTGAAAGGATTGTCACGTTTGGCATTGATTGCAAGAACTCGCTGTGGGTTTGGCTTTGGGCTTGCTGAGACCGCCAGTATAACCGCCTGGTCGGTTCGTTTATCAAGTACGTGGCCGTGAGCCGTGGAATAACCGCCCAGCCTAGCTCAACTTTCCCATATAATTGTCCGATCCGCGCCAACGACACGCGGAGAGCTTGCCTGCTGTCTACCATCTCCTTCGTGGTACGAGTCGGGGACCGGAGCGAGCTGTGGACGCCATCTGTGGACCCTCAACCCGACCATCTACAACCCCCGTGTGAGTCAGTGCGAACGGGCCCATGTCCAGGGATAGGTTAAGACTGTTACAAGGCTGCCCTGTGTATCTGCTTCCTCTTCTTCACTGTACATTGCTTGTCCTTCTTCATTGTACAAAGTGTAATAAATTACTTGTTCTTCCTGTTTCCTCTTAATTC
Organism: Myxine glutinosa; assembly: GCF_964187855.1. Taxonomy (NCBI): domain Eukaryota; kingdom Metazoa; phylum Chordata; class Myxini; order Myxiniformes; family Myxinidae; genus Myxine; species Myxine glutinosa. The sequence goes on along the minus strand of NC_136261.1, from coordinate 101,909,810 downwards.
GACCGTTTTAGTGATTTCTCCATTGGGTAAACGTGGCACGATTAGGAACCGCTCCAATCGGGTTAGTTCCTCTTAACGGCCCGCCCACTAAAACCGTGGTTCGGGTGGGGTTATTTCCTTGCTTCCTGGGAGGCGCTGGTAATTAGGCACTAGGACTAATTCGACCTACCACCCTATTCAGCGCTGACCGGAAGGCACGTGATAGCCCCGGATCGCGTCGGCTAGATAAAAGACAAGGGGATTCATCCCCCCTTGGTAAGGGGAAGGCCGACGTTTTGAGATCCGCAACATTATAATATATGTATATATATATATATATATATCAGTGGAACCTCGACTTACGAGTGCCCCAACTTACGAGTTTTTCGAGATACGAGCCGTCACTCTGGCAGTTTATTGCTTTGAGATGCGAGCCGAGATTCGAGTTACGAGCTTTCGCCACCCGGTCACGTGGTTATCTTGCCGTGCACGTACAGTATCTCCGGCGCAAAACGGCTCTCAGGGTCAAACTCGGTATCGTTTTGAGCGCACGGTTCAGACCTTCAAGAAAAAGTTTATTTTGTAAAAATCGAGCCACGCGTTCAAAAGATATGACTGGTTTTGTTCGCCGGCACGTCGGCGCTCGAATCGGCTCGCGGTAAAATCCAACACGTCCTTTGTCGGGTCCGTCTGAACCAACCACGGGGCCTAGAAGGCTGGGACTGGTCTCAAAAGTTAGGTCTGGATCATATCTCGAAACGCTGGAAGCTGCACCTCTCTGTGATAATCTTGTGGACCATGACAAGAGATCGTGCGACACGTGGTTATCTTGCCGTGCACGTACAGTATCTCTGTCGTAGTATAGCGCTGCATTTTAGTTTTCGCATTTCGGTTATTTTGAGTTTACGCAAAACGGCTCTCTCAGGGTCAAACTCGGTATCGTTTTGAGCGCACGGTTCAGACCTTCAAGAAAAAGTTTATTTTGTAAAAATCGAGCCACGCGTTCAAAAGATATGACTGGTTTTGTTCGCCGGCACGTCGGCGCTCGAATCGGCTCGCGGTAAAATCCAACACGTCCTTTGTCGGGTCCGTCTGAACCAACCACGGGGCCTAGAAGGCTGGGACTGGTCTCAAAAGTTAGGTCTGGATCATATCTCGAAACGCTGGAAGCTGCACCTCTCTGTGATAATCTTGTGGACCATGACAAGAGATCGTGCGACACGTGGTTATCTTGCCGTGCACGTACAGTATCTCTGTCGTAGTATAGCGCTGCATTTTAGTTTTCGCATTTCGGTTATTTTGAGTTTACGCAAAACGGCTCTCTCAGGGTCAAACTCGGTATCGTTTTGAGCGCACGGTTCAGCCCTTCAAGAAAACGTTTATTTTGTAAATATCGAGCCACGCGTTCAAAAGATATGACTGGTTTTGTTCGCCGGCACGTCGGTGCTCGAATCGGCTCGCGGTAAAATCCAACACGTCCTTTGTCGGGTCCGTCTGAGACAACCACCGGGCCTAGAACGCTGGGACCGGTCTCGTTGGATAGGCCTGGATCAGATCTCGAAACGCTGGAAGCTGCACCTCTCTGTGATAATCTTGTGGACCATGACAAGAGATCGTGCGACACGTGGTTATCTTGCCGTGCAAGTACAGTATCTCTGCCGTCAACTTGTTCAGAGTGCCGGCGATAGCTCGCCTTCTCTTTGTGGAAAACACGGTGAGATCCTTAACATCCAACAACTAATGGGACGCAAACGGGGCGCCCAGTTTAGCGGTACACACATTGATGAATCACCCTGCCTGTGATTCACCCATGACAGGTTATAGCTGGGTCGGGATTCAAACCCAGGCTGGACAGTTTAGACTTGAGTCAAGTGTGCGTACCTCCAGTCCAGGCCATCCTGCCAGCTTGTATGCTGCATACAGGTGAAATATAAAGCACGAGATATTTTTATATATACTGTATATTTAAAAAAAAAATTGGTGTGGTTTTTGGCGGGCTGGAACGGATTAATAGCATTTCAATGGGGAAATTTGATTTGAGAAACGAGCAATTTGAGTTACGAGCTCGGTCACAGAACGAATTAAACTCGTAAGTCAAGGTTCCACTGTATATATATATATATATATATATATATATATATATATATATATATATATATATATATATATATATATATATAGTTGCGGATATGAGATTGGCATCCATCCATATCCGCTTGTAAATATTCCCCTATTTCCTCCATACTTCCCAACTATCCCCAATCCCCCATTCCCTAGTCCCATTTTCTGTAAACAACACTCTGTAGACCCGACCTCCCCCTATTTCCCCCATTAAATGTCGCATCCAGGTCCACCGCATCTCACGTAGACAACTATAGGACATCTTGCTAGTTATTCTTAGTCTATGTCAGTTAAGGACTCGTTTCCATTAATTCTGACTTCGTTGCACCAGAATGTGATTGTATGGCACCGTTAGGAAGTTTAGGACCTCCCAATACCTCCCCGCAGCTCTTCCTCACGGTTCAGCAACAACAACAACAACAACAACAACAACAACGGCGGCGGCGCGGGGAGTGCGCGTCCTCACTCCGGCTTGGTTGGTGGGGGGTGTTGGGAGGGCACCAAGCCTTTCCAACGAGCCGCCATCGGACATGTGCTCGACGGGGTTACCAAGTAGGGGCTCGCTGTCAGCTCCTCGTCAGGGGCGGAGCCCGGTAACCCCCGCACCCAATAGAAGCGGCGGACCGATCCCATCTGGGGCGGAGCCAACGAGCCGAGGGCGTGTCACTCCCCGCTGAGCATGCGCAGGAAGAGGGAGGTGACGTAAGATGCGCCCTCAGCTTGGAGAGAGAAGGACGCCACCTCCGAGCGCTGCAATACCTCCCCGCATCTCTGGACCGGACCGTGTTTGATTCTGCCCCCGAGCCAAGGTGCACCTTGTGCTATCGACTGCCTGTCCTTCCCTGCCATCAATCCCTGTGTAAGTCAGTCTTGTTCCGTTTGTCTGTGGTCTGTCTGGGATAGATAAGGTTGTGTCTAAGTGCCTATCCCTTCTGTGTCTTTACCTCATTGCCTTGTAATCTACCCCTTTTCTCCCCCACTAATTATATCCTCCTCCGGAGGTCTTGAGAACTGTACCCCTTGCGTCGTTTCATTTATCCCAGTCGTTGTGTCCTTTCCTTCATTGATTTAGCGTAGCGCGATTTGGCCAACGTTCGAGTGGAATCGGGTGAGTTGGGGGTAATCGGGTAAACTGTGCGAACACGGCGGCCATTCCGCTCGGCCCATCATAACATCTGAAGCCATGTCCGTAACAATATATATATATAGTTGCGGATATGAGGATTGCATTTTTTTTTGATTGTGTGTATTGTAGTGGTAAATTGTTGTGTAACATTGGTTGGATATGGCCCCTCCTGCCTCCAGAGTTGTGTAAAGGAAAAAAAGGGCGTCTCGGTAGTTATTCCATGAAACACCACATTGAAGGACACGATAAAACCCTTGTTCAGTAGCTTATATCTTATTATGTGTTTTAGGGTAAGGCCTTGTCTTCCATTAAAATAATACTCCATTGCACCGAATCAATTAAGAATAGCTCCCCTTCAATAATTCCATTTCCCAGCCAAACTCTCCATCTGTGGGTAAAGCAGTTCACAAGCGTGGGGTGCACACCCTCTCATTTCGCTGCGATAGTGAATGTGTGCTCCGAGCTCTGTTTGAACAGGAGGGGCGGGGGCGCCAGGGAGAGGCAAGCCCAGGGCGCGCCACGAAGGGCGGGGCTGTTCAGCCCCATGCCCAAATAAGGAAACAAGCCCGTGGCTCGCCACGAGGGGCGTGCCGTCGGCGCCATGCCCAAATAAGGAGACAAGCCCGTGGGATTACCATACAAGGTCACGAAACAGAGCACGGGGGGGGGGGGGGGGGGGAGGGCGGGACCGAAACCGAAGAGGGCGTGTCAGACCCGCGCTGAAGGTTTGGACAGAAGGGTGCGACGATCGCTGGGACAAGCTACACCAGAGATACGGCAGATGAGTCCAGGTGCGTAAGAGGGTTGGCAGTCCACCGAGAGAGAGTTCAGAGTGGCACCGGAGTTGCGTGAGAGATACGCAAAGCCTTTGACAAAGAGCCGCTTCAACCAGCCCCGTTTCAACCAGCCGAGTGAGCCTGCCGGCGTGCGCTGTAAAGCCGAATACAAGGAGCTGCCGGCTCCTCGCTTCCCGCCCGGAGTGGACCTGCTCGCTGTGCCCTGTGATCCCACCTGCTCATCCCTCCAAACGATTCCTACCCTTCCATCCATTTGCGTACGTGAGTTTGTTCTGTTCGTGCTGTCCTGGGTAGTAAACCAAGTCAGTATAAACTAGTAATTTGCACTGTGTTACCTGCTTTTTCATGTCCGCTGTAAATACCCGTGACTGCTCTTTTTGCTTATGTGTGTGTAAATAATAATAAACCCCGTTACTCTTCTGTACGTCTTCTTCTTCCTCTTTGCATTCGTCGTCTTAGTCTTTTCCCGATTGAATAGCGGTGGCGCGATACAGCCAACGTCTGGGTGAATCGGGGAACAACTGTTCGGCCGCGGTGCCTTCGCTCGGCAAACAACATCCTTAACCGCGTACCGTAACAATATATATATATATATATATATATATATATATATATATATATATATATATATATATATATATATATATATTGTTACGGCCCGCGGATAAGATGTTGTGGTTGCCGAGCGGATGGCCCCGCGGTCGTACAGTTACCCCGACTAACCCGATTCCCGAACGTTGGCCGGATCGCGCCACAGATATTCAATCGGGAAAAGACTAAGGCGACACGGATGTGAAGAAGAAGCAGACAAAAAGGTTGGAAATACGAATCTAATTTATTTACTATTTACAGGCTCAAAATAACCAAGGAGAAGGAAAGATAAGAATATAATATACAGAAGATTTTAGAGACAGTGAAAATCGCTAGCTTATACAAACTTAATTAAATACCCAAGACAGAACAAACGAAGACGACTCACACGGGGAATGATGATAGGAATGGCGGAGGTGGATGGCTTGGAGGGGGGAGGCCGGTCCACGGATACCGCAGCACAACCGGCGCGTTTGGCAGCCGCCGTTCCTTTTCGGTCCTGCTCAAAACGTCCGTCCAGGCCCCAAGCTGCTGTGGCTGCAGTTTCGGTGGCTCAAGCTGCTGTTGATGCAGCTGCGGTGGCTCAAGCTGCTCTCTTCAGGGATCCCTTACTCAACTCTTCTCCGTGATCTCTTCGCCGCCACTCTTGTCATGGACCTCCTTACGCAACTACTGACCACTCTTGCGCGCGCGCTTTTATAACGCCTCCGGCGATCAAGCCGCCGGCCTTCAGGACACGCCCATCGGTGTGCTCACCTCGGCCCTGGTTGGTCGCGCGACCCTCTGGCTCCGCCCATGACAGGCGGGCACGCCTTTCTTCCCCAACCTTGCCTCGTGGCCAATGGTGGTTGAAGAAAACCGCCCAAAATGCAGTTGGCCATTGAAATGAAATGAAAGGGGATCTACTCTTATTTCACTTGGTGCAATGGAGTATTTCAATTAATGGGAGACACAGCCTTACCCTAACACACATAATAAGGATATAAGCTACTGAACAAGGGTATTATAGTGTCCTTCAATGTATGCTTTATGGAATTAACTATCGGAACGCCCTTTGACCTTTATACAACAGACTGGAGGCAGGAAGGCGATATTTTACAACAATTTACTATACAATAAAAACACAATAAAAAAACACAATCCTCATATCCGCAACAATATATATATATATATATATATATATATACACACATACATACATACAGGTATATATATATATATATATATACAGTGGTACCTCGGCTTACGAGTGCCCCAACGTACGAGTTTTTCGGGATACGAGCCGTCGCTCGGGCGGTTTGTTGCTTTGGGATACGAGCCGAGATCCGATGTACGAGCTCAAAAAATTTATTTTTTTGAATTTTCCGGTTGTGGCTTCCGGTTCCGGTCACGCGGTTATCTTGCCGTGAAAGCATCTCTGCTTGGATATAAAACACGCAATCGTCGAAATACATGAGCGAGGAATCTCCTTGCTCCAGCCGGTGACGTCATCGGCGGGGATCCCCGCCTCCAGAGTGGCTGGTCACGTGACCGCCAAAGCGTGTCGCGCGTGCGGGTATAATGAGCTACACCTGTGGATCACGTGACCACGGAAGCACGCCTCGCTTGAGAGGCATGGCTTTCGGTTTGCGTTTTGCTTTATAAGGCGCGATAAATGGGCTTTTGAGTGTTAGCGGTTCATGGCGTTGACGGTTCATGGCGGTTCATGGCGGTTGACGGTTCATGACGGTTCATGGCGTTGACGGTCAAAAACCCATTACATCAATTTTACCAGGCACTGTACAGTAAGTACAGTGGACACCAAATGCACGGTGGAAGGCTAGAAGTAGAAGATCGTCCAAGACAAGTGAGAATAAGCCATACTTTGGAGGAGATGACGTCATTCGCTGGTCCGATAACCAAAGATGTGGTATAAAAAACCAGGTGAGCTAACAATGCAGCAATGAAGGAATTCGGCCAAGGCACCGGCACACAACGACCTACCTACATCGAAAGACTCAATGCCAATGGTGACAGAAGCCAAGACGGCCGGCTTAAACACCGCCGAAAGACCACGGTGTACCAACTTACGATGCAGAACATCTTGCACTTAATATGATGACAACAGGTGCCATCCTCTGACGTACCATTACAGGTACAGGTACAGTACACGTGAGCACAGAGCAAAAGTTCACTGAAACCGAGATTAAGAAAAAAGAAAAAACACCTCGTGGTCCGTGCTCGATATCCGAGTTTCAATCTTTTCAAACACATGATGCTCTCGGTCACGGTATCTCCTGCGAGCTGCTTCTCCTTCAACCACACAAACAACAACTTCTCCATATCTTCATGGATAGAGGTCCGGAGCTTTGAAATAATCGTAACGCCCTTGGCTGGCGTTATAGCCTTTATGGACTCCTTCTGCTTCAAAATCGTACATATCGTAGAAGGAGTACGATCGTACTGCCTCGCCAAGTCGACAACACGCACACCTCACCTGGCATGCTCTTCTCCTCTGCTTAATAAAACCAGTTTATTTCTTTACATTCTCTTGTATTATGTACAGTATATACGAGGTCGTGCTTGTTTATACATTATTTGTTATTTATAAAGTACATTTTTGTTATTTAAAAGCACCTAACAAAAAAAATTGGTGTTTTTTTTTTGAGGCTGGAACGGATTAATAGCATTTCAATGCATTTGAATGGGAAAATTTGCTTTGACTTACGAGCGATTTGGCTTACGAGCTCCGTCACGGAACGGATTAAACTCGTAAGCCGAGGTACCACTGTATATATATATATATATATATATATATATATATATATATATATATATATATATATATACACATATATACATACATACATACAGACCATAAACAACTTGCCAATTTAAAACTGCCAGAATCACCCGCTCCGTGAAATGGCAAATACATCCCCCTCTCCTAAGCCACCAAAAGAGGGAGGGAGGGGGGGGGGGTTAAGGGGGGGTTACCCTGGGTACTACCAACCGTAACGTGATGCAAAATATGGTGGGAGATCAGGCCAGACCGGTCTTTACCTACGCCACAGGCCCATCATGCCGATACCCATTCTATGGATGGGTGATTAGGCAAGATAAAAAAAATGAGTTGGTGATCGTCCTTTTTTCTAAAAAGTTCGGGTAGGGAGGGAGGTTTTTTTTTTTTTTTTTTTTTTTTTTTTTCCTACTTTCCATTGAGTTTTGTTGACATGGAAAAATATGAAATAAAGACTCCTTTCTCCTCAAAATGTTCAACTTGTTCTTCTGTGGCAGCTGAGTGAGCGGGAATATAGGTAGCAGGCAAGTACAAAAAGCATCATCACGGGCAGCATTCATGAGGACACTAAAAACAGTTGGTCGACTATCGGGTTCCATCCTGTGATCCGTGGCCGTGTCTGCAGCCAACACAAATTTGAGAAATGAGCCAAGAGTCTTTGTCACATCAGAAACTTTGCAAGCTGGTGAAACTTTCGTCATGTCAGTTTTACTGGGGCCGGCGAATACTTTGACAAAAGTACCGCGTGTATCGTCAGGCAATGAATGGCTCCCTATCCCCATCATACTTGCCGTCTGAGAACTCTGCATAGAAGTCCGAGATTGCAACATCCAACTCGATATTGCACGCAAACCAGTCCTTCACCGTCTTGGAAGAGCCCTCACGGGCTATTGATGCGATCACAATAGGCATTTCAAACCGATTCTATCACGAATCGATACAGATTTCAGCGGGAAAAATCTCACACAATAGCCGCCATGAATGGCTAACGTAAAATGGGTGAAGTTGCCTGAGGCACTTGCGACGCTCTGCGCAGCACGCACTGCGCATGCGGTGCAGAACGGCACCAAATTTGACTGTGAAAAGATCGTTTTTGAATGATTTTTTTCAAAATAAAAAAAGTTTCGGGTCGGGTGTGTTTCGTAGGGTCGGGCGGGGACGATCACCAACTCATTTTTTTTTTCTGGCCTTACATGATGCAAAGGGCAAGGGACAATTTTGAAGTGTGTCACACAGGAGGGGAGGGGGAGCAGACAAGGCAATGCCAGGTAGCTGTAGGTAAAGCAAATCGGGGTTTATGTTGCATTCGTAGTGGGATCAATTATATAAATCAAAAGAAGTGGTTTCAACATTGTTTGGGAATTATACGAGGTCCCATCTAGAATAGTGTGCAGTTTTGGTCACCACATCTCAGGAAGGATGACATGCTGCCATAGAGACAGTTCAGTGTAGAGTTACAAGATTGGTTCTGGGCGTAGCTAGACTCAGTTATGAGGAGCGGCTGAAGAAGACAGGGCTTTATACATTACAAAGGAGGTGGTTACGAGAAGATATGATAAAGGTTTAAGATAATGAAGGGTATAGACAAAATAAGTGCAGAAGAATTATTCAGCACAGTAGCAAATGATAGCACCAGGTGATATCGGCTGAGAGCGAAGAAGAGAATCAAGATGGTTGCAAGGCAGCCGGAATCTTTCACCCAGAGTAGTTAATGCATGGAATTATCTCCCTAGAAAGGTAGAGGCAGCAGAAACAGTAGATAGGTTTCAAATAGATAGATACCTATAAGTATTGGAGATAGTGGGAGGGGTATAAGCACATTGGCATGACTTTTAGGTAGCTCGAGTATGGATGGCCGATTGTGTGCATCTGTGTAGCATCGTCTGTGGTGGGTCTTGATGTTGTGCGTTTCTCACCCACACACAGTCTCGGCCCATCCACTCCACACACCTGGAATCATTTAGTTTTTGGATTTTTTTTTTTTTTAATATAAAATTGGTTGTGTCCATGGGGTGCAGGCATGATGGGCTAAAGGGTCTCCTAAAACTACTAAACATTTCACTTTTTTTATAAATGTAAAACTACTAAAAACTTTCGAATTTCTTTTAATATCAAAATTGAAGCAACTGTGCGGGGGTATCATGGTCTATAAACTCCATAGTTTTTTTTTTTTGTGACTTTTCTCCATTGATATACGAGGCGAAAGAAGTGAACATATAGCATGATATTTTAAAAAGGTGTGGATGAGTTGGTTTGGTTCAGTCAGGTATTCTCAACCAGCAGGTCATGACCAATCAGTGGGCCGCATGGATCATACCACCCTGAGAAGGCAGGCTGCAGCGGCATCATTTTACCTTTGAGTACGTAATATGTAAATATTCTATTTCATTTGAAATTAGTAATTGCAGCAGACATTAATTTTATTGTTATCGTTATTACCTCCGCCACCGAAGGTGGCAACTGCGCGGGGTATCATGTAACAACATTACATGTGCGGGGTATCATGTAACATTACATGTGCGGGGTATCATGTAACATTACATGTGCGGGGTATCATGTAACATTACATGTGTGGGGTATCATGTAACATTACATGTGTGGGGTATCATGTAACATTACATGTGTGGGGTATCATGTAATATTACATATTATCATATAATAACATAGAAAAAAATGTAATAATTCTCATATCCGAATCTATATTCACATCTTCACCAAAATCGATTCGTCCTCGTCACACACGCTACCTCTCTGCCTAATTACCTCCACCACCAAAGGTGGTGTGTGACAAGGCCGAATCGATTTTGGTGAAGATCTGAATATAGATTCGGATACGAGAATTACATTTTTTAAGTGATTCACCATTGGGGGAGAGGGCTAAAACAGCAGGATATCTCAAAATGTTATGAACGGATTTGGACGAAACTTGGTGGAGAGGTTGTGTGTGTGACAAGGAAGAAACGATTCGATTCTGGTGAAGATCTGAAAATGGATTCGGATACGAGAATTATTTAATTTTAAAGTGATTCTTCACCAGAGAGATTGGGCGAAAAGCGATTAATTATATAACACGATATTTAAAAAAGTTATTGACGAGTTACTGGTGGACGAGTTGGTTTGGTCACAAGGACGAGCAGATTCGATTTTGGTTCAGGGCCGAATCCAGATCCGGTTTGTCACCGTAAACTGCTCAACCAGGCGGAGGTATGCGCTCTCCAGAGTATCGATTGTATCCCAGATATATGATTTTCAAAGATGTACATACATATACAACTGCCGTATTCATTGTATAGTACTAGTCGTTGTAGTAGTACAGTAAGATAGAAAAAACGAATGCAATTTCAACAAAGCCGACAAAGAATCAACGAACAAGGTTAAAAAAAAAAAAGGTTAGCATACTTAACACCCAACAAAAAATAAACCTGGATAGCAAGCAAAAAACAAAAACAACGTATTGTTAAAACCAACCTTGCAAGGTATTTTATCAGCGATAAGCCACCACAGAGCAAGCTTACTGAGCAAAGAGCGCCAGAAACACTTTCAAAATGTCCGGGAACTCGGGAAGGTTAACCACAAATCAACCAATTATATGCGATTGCTCTTTCGAAGCAACCAATTAAACGAGAGGACGATACGTTGCGATGACGTCACATAATTGGGCGGGATTTTGTCGAAATTGGTGACATTTCATTAATTTTCCCCATAACTCTTAATATTTTTATTTCTTTTTTTATTAGACTTTGACGTAAATACTTTTTGGTTCGTCTTTGTTCCGCTTTAGTTCACGTAGTAATTGAGGCAAAAGTCAATCTGACGCTTCCCGTCTCCATCTTACCCCGCCTACTCCATCTTGCTCCTCCCTTCTCGACGCGACTCTCCTGTCGCCATCTTACTCCTACTCAATCCCGAATGAATTATTGCATGATGAATGAATAAATGTCATGAATAGTGCCATGCGTCGCGTTGGCAGCAGCGACAATATAAAAATGTTTGCCAATAACTTCAAAGAGAGAAAAGGAACTTTTAGAGAGAAAAGCACGGAGGTATATAATAAACTGGAGAGCCAATGACGGCTGTCGGCTGAAGCTAGCGGAAGTTGCTTCGCGGCCATATTGGGAAGCCGATTGTGACATTCGTCCACATCCATCAGGGCAAGTAATACAATACACCGGACTCGAACATGCAACTAAATTGGAAGTTTATTGTTCAATAGTTGTTATTTTTCCTTAGCTATCTGATGCCAATAACTGCAAATGAGGGTTGTATAAATTACAGCACTAGGTGGTTTGCCATTGCCTTCCCACTTCGCAGTAGCAGTAGGTAGGGCAGGAAGTTGTTCAGGGTCCTGGTACGAATCCCGATCCTGGTATTTCACGGGCAGGGCGACTGATCATCCTGGCGAACGTTAAGCCGGCTGTCTTGTCTGCTAGTGAAGGAGCTGGGGCTCCCACGTCGATCGGGGAATCGGAATCGGGGAATGGAAGCTGAATGACAGTTGGAAAGTGCCTGTAGCATACTTTATGATAAATGGATTGTCGGGGAAGGAACAGGCGAATTTGGTGACACAATGTCTACTAAAATTGCATGATATCGGTGCAGACAGAGGTGGTTTCCTTAACTTGCGATGGACCGTCCGCTCATTTGACAATGTTACGTGAGCTAGGTGCCGACATCACGCCGCAGAATGTGAAACCAACATTTCCCCACCCAGCAAATCCCGAAAAGAAAATTTGTGTTGTACTCGATGCATGTCACATGCTTAAACTTGCAAGAAACTGTCTTGGATCCATGAAAATGATGGAGGATGGCAACAAAAAAGTCATCGCGTGGAAATACATCCAGGCACTCTTTGATCTGCAGAAGAGGGAAGGCTTGCGTCTGGGAAATAAGCTCTCCCGGAAACACATCGAGTGGAAGAGCAATGTCATGAAGGTGGACACAGCGCTCAGACATTGAGCACTAGTGTGGCAGATGCAATTCGGTTTTGCAGGGACACTTTGCAACTATCAGAATTTCAGGGCAGTGAGGCTACCTGCCAATACATTGAAACATTGGACAAACTGTTTGACATTCTAAATTCTCGCAATCCATTGGCACGAAACTACAAGGCACCACTCATGACATCACGAGAAGGACTTTTCCTGCCATTCCTGGATACTGCCTACAGTTACTTGTCCAACATCAAAAACATGAATGGTCAAGTTATGACCAATACGCGTTTGAAAACCCCCTTCATTGGTTTCATGATCTGCATAGAGAGTGTCAAAATTTTGTATTTCACATATGTCAAACCTGCCTCATCTCCCCTGCGATACCTGCTCACGTACAAAATGAGCCAAGACCACATTGAACTTTTCTTTGGAGCGGTCCGCATTGCATGTGGAAGTGGGAATAACCCAACGGCCCGGCAGTTTGTTGCCGCATATAAGCGCCTCTTGATGCGACATGACATCAAGTCTGCAAGTGGGAACTGTTCTGCACAGGACTCAACCAGAATCCTGAATGCGGCTTCCTTCAAGTGCGTTGCAAAGCAGGCTGTGCCTGACGAGAGTCATGACATGTTGGTGGCCAGACGATACGACCTGGAGTTGAGATCGCCGGCAAAAGAGGACCACGACCATGCGGATATTCCAAATTTTGAGCAACTTTCCATCTTTACAGAGTCATGTGTTGGCTATATTGCCGGCTATGTGGTGAGGATGGTGAGGAAGACTCTGAAGTGTAGCCAATGTCTTTCTGCATTGACCAGTAACAACGAAGAATGGCAAACCACACCAATGTACAGCCTGATTGTTACCAAGAACAGGGGTGGCCTCATAGTTCCCTCGCACAGTGTTGTTCGTGTCTGTGAGGCGACTGAACGCTGTGTCAAGAGGCTCCTGGCTGTAAGCAATGGCAAAATGCCTCGTGAAAGTGGGATAAGAGTGGCAATTTCCACTTCTGTCCTTTCTGAGGTCGGTCGGTCTACATTTGCTTCCTTGGATCGGCACATGTTTGACTGTGAGGCAGACAGCAACCATGTGTTTGCTTTAATACATTCTGTATCACAATCATACAGCAAGATACGTTTCCATCATGTTGTGAGAACACTCGATGATGACATGAAGGAAGAGCGCATCAGGAAAAAATATTGCAAACTGGTCCTGTTTGCTCACCAGTGAGGCAACACCAGAGCAAGCTGAAATATAAGAGCGACCTCATCTCTACATGGTGTGGGTGTGTTTTGTGGGTTAACTGTGAATTGTGTGGGTTAACTACATGACAGCGTTTCATGTCATTTATGTGACTGACTCACTGTTGATGTGTTGCTGACCCATGTCAGTGTAGAATAAACTCTGGTTATCATTATATCTGCGTGGTTTCTAACATCTCGGTAATAGAAACATACACATCTTAGTTACAATATAATGACTGAATTAAGTAACATCATATAACATGACAACAAATCAGATCTTTATATTGAGGAATATTATAGAACAAGCCAAAGAATGGCAAACGACGATGTACCTCAATTTTATAGATTTCTAGAAAGCTTTCGACTCCTTGCCCAGAGAAAGTCTGGGTCATAATGAAGAAATACAGCATACCTGGAAAATTAGTGAACCTTGTAAAAGCCCTTTACCAAGACTTTCAATGTGCGGTCGTCGACCAAGGTGAAACAACAGAATGGTTCAAGGTGAAGACAGGAGTTAAACAGGGGTGTAACATGTCAGGATTCTTATTCCTACTAGTGGGTGATTGGGTCATGAGAAGAACGATAAAGAACACCGAGCGGTAATTTTGGGCACTTTTTTTTCAAACAAGCTCTAAACCATTGGATTCCCCAGGAAAAATGCGTCTAGAACCAACTTCAAACTTAATGAACACCATTTCCTTAAAGAACGGGATTCTGAGCCCGAATATCAGTTCAAATATTAGTATTCTATATTAATTAAATAGTCGGCGGTCCTAAAATTCGCTCCAGCTGCATCATCAGTGCGCCACGCCTTTGCTTTGACAGGCTTACGATCGGCTTCCCAATATGGCCGCCAGACTATTTCCGGTGGCTTCACGGCGGCTAATGCTGCGAGGTGGCCAATTGGCTCTCCATATTATATACCTCCGTGGAGAAAAGGAACTTTTATCAACAATGTCGTCTTTCCTGAAGTTCTAAGCTGAAGAAGAGGCACAAAATCATTCCATTTTTTTTCCGAAAGAAAAGCGTACAGTTGATATTGTAGGAGTTACAGGCACCAAAAGGCTGAAACTTATTGAGGCTCCTTTATTCCAACAAACCTCGCAAAACCAAACCGGAACTCCTCTAAATATACCCTCCGTCACTTCCGCCAGATCCTCTTAAAGGGGCGTGGCTCCATTAACCGAACGCACGCAACACCCATACCGTCAATAATCCCATAGGTAAGGTGACAGCGAATTATGAACAACCCAACCTCTATGGTCTATGGGGTATCCCCCACATTATCACGATTTGAAACGCGATGGAATAATATTTACCGACATGAACAGTGATGTGTTTTTTTTTCAAATTGAAATTCTAAAAATACTGTTTAGATTTTGATGATTTGCGTGTGATATTTAACGGATGTTTATATAAATGGTTTAAATAATCATTTGCGCCTCCCAATTGAAGCCCCGCCCTTAGGGCGGGTACTGTTGCTAGTAATATAATATGACCCTGTGGCGGACACGATGGCTCGCTGGCGCGGTGACATCATTCCGCGCACCAATGGGGTGTCGGCCACGCCCGAGGGGTAGGCGTGGCCTCGGGATATACACGGGACTCACAGCCCCGAGCGAGTCAGTGCTACAGTTTGAGCTTTACAATAAAGACTCTTTTGATCCTACACGTTGTGGCTTACCTTCTTTGGCAAACAAGTTGCGTGCGTAGCACCACGCTACACTGGTGACCCCTTTTGGTTCAGCCGTCGCTGACCACAGAACGCGCCATGGCCAGCAACGCGGTCGCGGTAAAGCTCCCTGAGTTTTGGGAAGCACAGGCCGAGGTATGGTTCGTGCAGGCCGAAGCACAGTTCCAGCTTCGAGGAATAACGGCGGACGAGACGCGTTACTATCACGTGATCGCCGCCCTCGGGCCGGCACGGCTGCCCGAGTCATGTCCATCCTGCGGCACCCACCGGCGGAGCACAAGTACAGGGCGCTCAAACGTCTCCTCATCACCACGTTCGGCCTCACGGAGTTCGAACGGGCGGACCGCCTCCTGGACCTTCCCGAACTCGGCGACACACGACCATCGGTACGGATGGACTACATGCTGTCATTGCTGGGTGACAAAGCCCCGATTTTTTTATTCCGGGCGCTTTTTCTACGCCAGCTACCGGCACAGGAATGCCTCGCGTTGGCCGGTTCCAAAATAGAGGAACCCCGCGCTCTGGCCGTCGAGGCCGACAAGTTTTTCGCGGCTTGTGACACGCGGGCGAGCTTCGGTGCGGCCGTCGTGGATCCCGAGGCTGATGTGGCTGCACACCTCGTGGATCCCGAGGCTGATGCGCATGCACACCTCGTGGCCGCCGCCACGCCCCGCCCACCACCACTGCAGCAGCAAACGCCGCGGCCTCCGCCGCTCCGCCGCAAGCCTGGTGCCGTTTCCACGCCAGGTTCGGCCACAAGGCTAAGAAGTGTTGCCCGCCGTGCTCGTTTGGCAAGTCGGGAAACGACCGAGCCGACGCTCGGTAGCGGCCCTGAGTGTCGGCAATTCCGGCAGCCTCTTATTCATCACGGACACCTTGTCCGGGCGCCGCTTCCTCTGCGACACAGGAGCGCAGGTAAGCGTCATCCCAGCCCACGCGTCCGACAAGCGAACCGCGGGCCGGGGCCCCGCATTGCTTGCAGCCAATGGTACACCCATGCGCACATTCGGGAAGCTCTGCCTCTCCCTGCGGTTCGGAAGGCAGCGCTTTCAATGGTCGTTCCTAACCGCCAGCGTGCCCATGGCATTGCTCGGTGCGGACTTCCAAAGGGCAAATGGGTTCTTGGTGGATGTGAAGCACAGATGGCTCGTCCAGGCCGAAACCTTTAGCTCGCTCGCTTGTTCGCTGAGCAGCTCGTTGAGCGGCTCACTGAGCGGCTCACCGAGCGGCTCACCAAGCGGCTTGCTAAACGGTTCCGTCCCGGCGAGTTTGGTTTGTACGCTTCCGGCAGCGGATGACTTTACCCGCCTCCTCGCCAGTTTCCCGGCCCTCACGCGGCCCACCTTCTCGGCGGTGGCCGTCAAGCACGGGGTGGAGCATCACATCCCCACCGTCGGGCCACCGGTCTATGCCCAGGCACGCCACCTCGAGCCGATGAAGCTCGCGGTGGCGAAAGCGGAGTTCGCTACGCTGGAGCGGCTGGGCATCGTACGGCGCTCTAACAGCGCATGGGCATCGCCGCTGCACATTGTGCCGAAGCCCGGCGGGGGATGGTGGCTGTGCGGAGACTACCGCCGCCTCAACGATGCTACCACCCCCGACCGCTACCCGGTCCCTCACATCCAAGACTTTTCCGCCCGGTTGGCAAAAATGTCCCTCTTCTCCAAGGTGGACCTCATCCGCGGATACCTCCAGGTCCCCTTCAGGCTGGAGGACATACCGAAGACGGCCGTCATCACACCATTCGGCCTCTTCGAGTTCCTGCGGATGCCCTTCGGGTTGAAGAATGCGGCTCAGGCGTTCCAACGGCTGATGGACATCGTCTTGCGCAACTTGGACTTCGTTTACGTCTACCTGGACGACATCCTCGTCGCAAGCGCGTCCCGTGAGGAGCACCTCCGCCATTTCCGCATGCTCTTCGAACGCCTGGGCCGGCATGGCCTGATCGTCAACCCCGCCAAGTGCCGGTTCGGCGTCGCCAAAATCGACTTTTTGGGGCAGCGCGTCACCAGGCACGGGGCCATCCCCTTACCGGCCAAGGTGGAGGCGGTCAGGGGGTTTCCGCGCCCCCGCACGATCAAGGGGCTCCAGGAGTTCCTGGGCATGGTGAACTTTTACCACCGTTTCCTGCCCCGCGTAGCCCAGCTCCTGCGCCCCCTGCACGAGGCCGGGGAAGCCGGGCAAAGGTGACGTTTCTTGGACCAAGCCGATGGATGCGGCGTTCGCGGGCGCAAAGCTCGCCTTGGCTAATGCCACCATGCTCGCGCACCCGGCGCCCGATGCACCGATCGCCCTCACCACCGACGCGTCAGACTACGTGGTGGGCGCGGTGCACGAGCAATGGGTGAAGGGGGCTTGGCAGCCGCTGGCGTTTTTTAGCCGGCAGCTCTGCCTGCACGAATGGCGGTACAGTACCTTCGACCGCGAGCTCCTCGGGCTTCACCTGGCGGTCCGGCATTTCCGCCATCTGCTCGAGGGCCGTTCGTTCACGGCCTTCGTCGACCACAAGCCCCTGGTTTTCGCGATGGCCAAGGTCGCCGAGCCGTGGTCGGCCCGGCAGCAGCGTCACCTCTCGGCCGTGTCTGAGTACACGACGGACATCCGGCACGTCGCGGGGAAGGACAACCCGGTGGCGGATTGCCTTTCCCGGTCCGTCGCCCACGCGGTCCACCTCGGGATCGACTATGCCCGGATGGCGGCGGACCAGACCGCCGACCCCGACGTCCAGGCCTTGCGGACCGCCGTCACGGGCCTCCGCGTCACCGAGGTGCCGTTCGACGGCGCGGGCACGGCCCTCTTGTGCGACGTCTCCCTCAGCCGGCCTCGCCCCATCGTGCCCGCGGGCTGGCAGCGCCGGGTTTTTGACGCCATCCACGGCCTGTCCCACCCGGGCACGAAGGCCTCCCAGAGGCTGGTCGCTGACAAGTTCATCTGGCATGGCCTCCGGAAGGCCGTCCGCGAATGGGCCAGGACGTGCCTCGCGTGCCAGCGCGCGAAGGTGCACCGCCACACCCAGGCCCCGTTGGCCCCATTTACTGTGCCCGAACGTCGGTTCGACCACGTTCACATGGACTTGGTGGGACCTCTGCCCCCCTCGCGGGGTTTCACCCACATCCTCACCATGGTGGACCGCACCACCCGGTGGCCGAAGGCCGTGCCTTTGGCGGCGACAACGGCGGCGGATGTCGCGCAGGCATTCATCGCCACCTGGGTTGCCCGGTTCGGCACCCCCCTCGGACATCTCGTCCGACCGCGGCCCCCAGTTCACCTCAGAGCTCTGGGGTGCGGTAGCGCGGGGGCTCAGCGTCCAGCTGCACCGCACCACGGCCTACCACCCCCAGGCCAACGGCCTGTGCGAGCGCTTCCATCGCTCCTTGAAGGCCGCGCTCCGGGCCACCCTCCGCAACGGCGGCTGGGTCGACAGGCTCCCCTGGGTCCTGCTGGGCCTCAGGACGGCGCCCAAGGACGACCTGCGCACATCCGCGGCGGAGTTGGTCTTCGGACAACCGCTGCTGGTGCCGGGCGAGTTCCTCCCCGACTCTACGGCACCATGGTCTGTGGCACAGCAGCGCTCCGCACTGCAGGAGACCGCCCGGAGGTTCGCCCCGGTGCCGACGGCGCACCACGGGTGCCCGCCAACGCACGTCGCCCCGGAGCTTCGTACGGCGGAGTACGTTTTCGTCCACCACGACGCCCACCAGACACCGCTGCGACCCCCGTACGACGGGCCCTTCCGCGTGCTGGAGACCGGGGCGAAGCATTTCACCCTGGACATCGGCGGTACTCCTGACCGCGTTTCCGTGGACCGCCTCAAGCCGGCCCACCTCGACGTGGACCACCCCCCGCAAGCGGCTCGGCCCCCGCTTCGGGGCCGCCCCCCGACGGTCGGACCCCCGGCACCGCCCAGCCCCGCCGGCACGCCACCCCCCTGTCCTGCACCCATTCCAGATGCCGCCAGAGGCATCCCAGATGGCATCCCGGCATCCCAAACGCCGACAGCCGCCAGAGGGCGCTTTGGCCGTGTCATCCGTTTGCCCCGCAAACTGACCCTTCAGGTGCGCGGGAATTCTGGGGGGGGGGGGGGTGCGTGTGGCGGACACGATGGCTCGCTGGCGCGGTGACATCATTCCGCGCACCAATGGGGTGTCGGCCACGCCTGAGGGGTAGGCGTGGCCTCGGGATATACACGGTTCTCGCAGCCCCAAGCGAGTCAGTGCTACAGTTTGAGCTTTACAATAAAGACTTTTGATCCTACGTGTTGTGGCTTACCTTCTTTGGCAAACAAGTTGCGTGATTAGCACCACGCTACAACCCCACTGCAAAGCCGCAATGAGCTGGCGAAGCCAAACAACTAACCCTAACGACCCGTTTTCAGCCTCCGAAAAGCGGTAAAAAGCTTTTAAAAAATATTTCTTCAAATGCTCGAATCTCATTGGTTCAGGTGTTTGGTGAAGATTTTCGTTGAAGATAACCAGGGCCTGTGCGGGCCCGGGGACCGAGGTTGGTTTTAAAGTATTTTAATTACAAATTAGAGGTGCATAAGATTGTGAATCAAACAAAGACGGGTGAAACAAACTCCTATTGAACTTTTTCGCAATTGTTTATGCATTCTTCCGCATCCGCAAGATGGCGGCCTCCATGGAGCGATTTGGTGCGTCAAAGCTTCGAAATTCTCAAATCATCCAGCAAAATCTGGCTTTTCAACATAATACGCATTCATTTACAACACCGGCTTCGCCGGCTATAATGACAATACAACAATTTTTACCGCTTTGCTTTGAAGAACGGGAATGAATTGGGAGGAGCGTGTTAATATGTCTGGTTGAAGGCTTTGGGTGGTGAGTGGGCTTGAAAGCAGATTTTAATCTTACAGCCGCCATATTGGTGCTCACCGTCACTGCGATGCGAAGCAAAAGACGCCTCAGAGCTGTCACATTCACAATCACTATGTCGTATTGTCGTATGTACTCCCGATACGTGTTTCCTTCATTGTAAAAACTACCAAGTCAACAGTTAAAAGGATTTTGAGCTGATAGGTGTTACAGTCTTGGCAAGATCGATAGAGACAGCGATCTATTCGCTTATACACCGCCCAAATAGCTATGTGAAATTCTCTCATGTGGAGATTAAACCCACGTCGTTTGAAATTTGGCCGAGGTCATTATTTACTTTTAATGATGTTTATATACGAATCAAAAAGAAGATAATTGGTTTTGGGTCGTCCTTTCCGCATATCTCGTGGGATTGTGAGTTGGAGAGACAACCCTGATGGCGGGGAGGGGGTTGGCATTCTCTCAAGCAGGGATTCAACCCATGTCCTTATAAAAGGTCTTTGTCCGAGGTCATTATTTTTAACTGTGTGTTTTCATTCATCAGGTTGCGATCGGTGCAGCCGTTTGTGCGGTACCCGGGAAAATAACTTTAGGCGGGAGTCCAAACCAGAAAATGCTGGAGACCAAAGCTTTAATTGGAAAAAACAATATAGCCTATTTTACTCCAGGGGGTCCCAGGATTACCCACCCAAAATATGGTTGTGATCGGTTCAGCCGTTTTTGCGGTACCTGGGAACGGACGGACAGACAGACATTTGGTGAATTATAGTAAGATTACATTTCAAGCAAGGACTCGTAAAATATTCGGTTTTGAATGCGAAATCATTGATTATGGTGGATATTATTATAAATTTGAAGAAATCTTAGAGCGTGTTACGCAGGAGAAAAATCTGGAGGTTGTAATATATACTGTGGGTAAGCAGACAGGACAATGCTAGTCAATTATAGGTAAAGCAAACAGGGTTTTATGTTGTATTCGTAGGTGGATTTAACATTGTATAGGAATGTAGTTTGGCCTCACTTACAATATTGGGTGCAGTTTTGGTCACCACATTTCAGGAAGGACATAACTGCCAAGGGTGTAGCCGCATCATTTTGCCTGTAGTATGTAATCTGTAAATATGTTGCATCTCAAATTTCCTGATCCGGTTGCAACCGGAAGGGACGAGCGGGAGTTGCTCAGGTGGAAAATAAGATCCTGAACGTCTCAGGCGTTTTTCCTTGGTAGATTTGACCCTGTGGCTACTCGGTTGTCTTCCTTGGTTTTTTTTATTTTTGTATACTAAGTTGAGGCTCATGTGAGACCGAACACATATAACATACGCCAGTTAGCTGAGATAGACCTTGTCGTGTTCTCACTCCATCGGATCACACACAGCACGCCGTATCTGTGAATAGATCGAGCTTTATTGGGAGCTCACGCAAAACACATCAAGCTCAAGGAAATTAGAGAGCGAAGAGGAAGAAGATCATCAATGCGACAAAAAGGCACAACCGAGCATGCGCGGGATGGCGCCAGACGACGTCACATCAACAACAACAACAACAACAACATGCATTTTAAGGCCATTTTCCCTGCTAGAGCGGGGGTTAGCCTTGTGGTCCCCATGACAATCTTCTCCATTTTGCCCTATTTTCTGCATCTCTCCTTGTTAACCCCCTTGCCCGCATTTCTTCTTCCACCATCTTTAGCCAAGTCTTTCTCGGTCTTCCCCGTCCTCTACTTCCTTCTACATTCATTTCCATCACTCTTCTCAACCAGTCACTTTCATCCTTCCTCAACACATGACCAAACCATCTCAACCTGTTTCTCTTCACAGCATCAATCACAGGCAATATTCCCGTCATCTTTCACAATTCATCATTTGTCTTCCTCTCTCTCAACGATACTCCGCACATCCATCGAACCATTCGCATTTCCACCCTTTCCAGCCTTCATTGCTGCTCTACGTTCATTACCCATGTCTCGCTCCCATAAATCATAACACTTCTCACACATGCAGCATACACCTTTCCCTTCAGCTTCAGTGACACTCTCCTCCTCATCAGCACGCCACTCAGTTCCCGAAACTTCTTCCATGCACATCTCACTCGAGCAACCGTTGCCGAGTCTGATCCACCTTCTCCATTCAGCATGTCTCCGAGGTAGCAAAATGTTTTCACACCTTCCAGCTTCACACCGTCTCCAAGATCCAACTCAACATTTCCTCCATCTGCAGCTCCCTCTGTGCACACCTTACATTTGAATGTAGCTGCCACACTGGTAAATGACCCTCTCAGACCACTACATTTTTGATGAACCCACTCTGCGCACATTGTACATTGAATGGAGTTCACTTCGCCACCCTTCCTGCACACAGCACACGGCCACTTCCCAGTTCTTTCCACCTCACCACATGCTTTACCACTTGCCATCACCTTCGTCTTTCCGATATTCACCTTCAGACCTTTTGTCTCCATACATTCCTTCCACTTGTTCATCTTTTCCTTCAGTCCATCCATACTTTCTGCAATCAACACCAGATCATCTGCATACAACAACTCTCACGGTAAACCCTCCTTTACGTTCTGAGCCAGCACCTCCATCACAGCTACAAATAGTAGTGGACTTAGTACCGACCCCTGATGACGACGTCACATCCTTTGTACTAAACCAACAAGAACCAATACTGGCGTGGCCACTTTCTTTCCTTGAAAAAAACGTTACTTTGCTAACTAATATTTCTCGTTCCCTAGTACAAGTCAGCATGCACATGTGATATATCAAGATGTAGACAACATGTACAATAATGGGAATACACACCAGCAAAAATTCAGTCAAAGCATTAAATATTGCATTTCCGGGACGTCACAAAACTGAAAACCACAACAGTATTTGCACATGTGCCTGAAGACAGTAGACCGATGATGCCAGGTTAAGAGGAAAAGCACCATCACTGGATTGGCTGTCCTCAGGTGCCTAGGGATTATACTGCCCCATTAACACATATGCAACCACTCATCCATCAAGAACGTAGTCATCCAAGTGTTTGGGGCGTGAACGTAGACGTCCTGACCTCCTGATAGGAGGTGATGCGGTTGCCGTGCTGTCAACACCATGTCGTTGGACCTGGGAATCACAGGGATGGTCAAGCTTAGAGGGTAGAACCGCAGGAGGAGGACTTGGGGATGTCGCACCAGTTCCCATCCACATACACAACCAGGTAACGATCCCGTGCTCGAGACTTGGATCCATCTGAGTGCAAGTACACCAGGTCTCCAACATGAACTGTCGGAGTAGCAGAGCGTTTTGTTGATGGGGACTTGGATTTCTCGCTATAAGTATGGTTCCTGGAGTGTTGGGCATGCTGCTCTCGGATAAGGTTCTGATCCAATATTGGAATCTGGTGGTTAGTGAACTGGTCACGTTGTGTCCACATTTCCCATGCAGACATACTGCGAGATCTGATATGTGAGTTTAATCGGGCAGTAGCCGTGGAAAGCTGACAAGGTGACACTGGACCTCCTAACGGGTCTTGGTGTAATAATTCAGCTTCTAATTCCTGAATGGCTTTCTCGGCGACAGGGTTTTTGTTTGGGTTTTTGATGCGACCAAGCTCCAGGGAGACGTGGTGATCTTGTAAGAGCTTGTCATTAGTGAGAGACTTGAATGCAGAGGCTTTATCAGTCCGGATGACAGCAGGTGGCCCCTCCATCGGATGAAGTTCACTGGTGAGTTCTAGCAGGCCGTCACGTAGGGTGTCATGGCGTTCGTCATAAATGAGAGAGGAATGGGTGTAGGAAGTGATGCACTCACACAAGACCAAGATCAGTTGACGCCCACGCTTTAGGACATCTGCTGCATAAATCACACCAACTGTATCGGGAGGATCATCGGATGATTGAGGAATGGCACACGGAGTGATTTTTTGCAGGGAAGCACAGTGGTGGCAACTGGTAGTTACATGGTTGATGGACCTATCCATGTCAAGGGCAAAGAAGTGGCGATGCATCACTTGCTTACGTTGGTGGCAAGATGGGTGATCAAGCATGATGTGGAGAGCCGTGACAAGGCCATCCAGGACCAGGCGAGGAATAACGATGCGTTCACGGGAAGATTGGAAGGGGTCATGATATCGGACAACCAATAACCCATCTTTTGAAATAGTGACTGAATTCAAGTAACTTTTCACGTCTTTAATATTGGTCAGCTTTTTCGATGGTCGGGTACCTTCTTTGAGATTGGCATGTGTTCTGCGTAAATCTGCGCACTCAGACTGTAGGGCTAGCCAGGCGGAATGGTTTGTAAATGGTAATTTGGAGTAACTGGTGATGTTATTTTGGATGGAGGAATGACGTACGACACAGTTTTCTGTCCGCTCTACAAATGAGCAAATTTGGCAATGGGGATTGTCACAATCGAGGGCATTCTCGCTGGTGAAATCTGAGGGTACATTAGCGGAGCCCGCAAGATGGCGGATTGAGGCCTGGAACCGGCTGACCGTCGAAAGGTTGAAACGAGGGGACTAGCAGAAAACTCTCCTCGGCATAGCTTTTCAAAGGCTTGTACACATGGCTTACTATCGGTCAATATGCAAGCTTTATGATTGGATTGAATGATGAATGGTCCAAAGTGTTTAATAGCCATAGTGATTGAGAGTGCTTCAATTTCGCAGGGAAGCCAGGTGACCAGGTGTCCTCGCAACTTGGCGCTAAAAAAACCCACAAGTCGTTGGGTCCCATTGCGAGTGACATACATCGTAGCTCCTATGCCATTTTTCTTCACTGATCCATCAGTGATAATCCACAATTGGTCTTCAGGGCATGGAAGGATAATGGTTCTGTTTGAAGAAAGGGCTATTTGGGCAGAGTGGAATGCTTCAATGAGGTCGGAGGTCCAAGCGATTTTCTCTTGGGATAGGTGGCCAGCCACAGCATCGTCTAATGGCGAGAGTAAGCTCGAACAGCCAGAGATAACGCGAGCTAGGACTTTGCAAGCGCCAATAAAGGATTGAAGGCCGGCGACCTTTTCAGGGGGGGGGGGGGGGGGAGGTGGGGGCACACATGGATAATTTGGAGATGCGATGGGGGCTGGCTGTTATAGCGCTTTTATGCCACACCCACCATAGGATAATGATGGAAGATGGGCCAATGACAGTCTTGGATGCTGACAGATTTAAGCGGTTGACTTGAAGTGTGTCAAGCAGCCGTTTCCAGTTGACTAACAGTTTGTCTGCACTTGCTCCTCCACAACAGAGATCATCGGCGAGTTTGGCCACAACACCCTCCTCCACTAGGTCTCCAAGGACGCCACAAGTTAGTTCTTCTAGTGCCATTTCAGAGCCAGACATACCCATGGTGGATCGGGCGTAGACGCTAACACCACAAAATGGAGTCGCAACACCTCAGTACTTCATTGACTCTTTCGATAGTGGGATTTGATAAAAAGGCATTAGTCAAGTCAGTAGTGATAATGTGCTTCCATCTCCCAATTTGTCGAAGAGTGGAATCGACGTTGGGCATCAAGGAAGGCTGGGGTTTGCTATATCGGCCAACATCGGCAAATGCAGTGACCAGTTGGAAACCGCCACTAGACGTTTTCACCAAGAAGGACAGGTTGAGGAACTCGACGTTGACTCCTGCATCTTCTGGTTTAACAAAGACACCCATATCTTCTAGCTCATCAAACTTGCGTTGTAGTTCTGCATGGTTGCTGTGAGAATATAAAGGTGGGCAACCCTTACGTTGAGGGGGAGGGACAGGACCCATGTTAACTACCGATTGGAATGGACCAGACGCACCATTGTACCCTTTGGGCCTGGGGTCGAAGACATCGTCATACTCTTGGAGAAGGGTCTGAAATTTACGTCTTATATGTCAAGGGGAAGGGAATTGTCCGGGTCAAGTGTGACACTGGCAGAGTAAAGGCTTGGGGCAGGTTTTTTTGGTTTGGGTTGAATATCTTTGTGGGGTGGGGGGGGGGGGGGTTGGGAGGGGGGGATACAAGTCTCACCGGTGAGGTTTGAAGGCATGAAGCTGGGGCGGATTTGACAAAAGTGTTCATGTGATCGAACAATTTGAGGATCACCGGTCAAGTTGGCAATGCAGATCTTGCCAGATACGCTCGATACAAGACTTGGGGAAGGCCCTATTTCGGTTGAAGGATGATGAGCCCGATAGTCACTGCGAGGTTCAAGGGCATATGTAGAATCAGACAAATTGTCAGGGAGGTTTAGCTCGATGTACTCGCCGGGCCATACAGTTGTACTTCGTGGAGGGGCACGTAACAAATGGGCACGGACGGACTGCATTGTGAGTGGGAGAGAAATCAGATGAACCATATCGGTATAGGGACCCATCATTGAGGATGATGTGGCGTTTAGCCGGGCAAACAGAAATATCATTCATCTCCATGAAAGGTGTTCCTGCCAGGACACCAACGTCCAGGTTTTCAACAACAAGGCATTTGAAGGTAAACTGTTGGTCATCACGGGTCATGATAAAACGGACTTTTATGGCTCCACTGTCAATTATGGAACGGATAGTGTGGTGACGGTAAAGTGTGTCCAAGGTGACTGGCGTAATTGAATTCTATACGCAGGGGTGGAGGACTTGTCAGAGTCATCTGGAGAGTTGATGGTGGGGTCTGCAACTTCCTCCTCATCATCAGAGGGTCCAAGATTTTGGATATCTGCCTCGCCTTGGCCTTTTTTTTTTTACGATCTTGTTCAGGGAGGTAGCTACACTTGCTGAGAAAATGGCAGTCCACACGCCCCGCTAGGTGACATAATGGGCAAGATCTTTGGGAGCGCTGAGAAGGTTTGTATCTTGATTTAGGAGTAAGTGTTATAGGTGGAAAGACAGTTCTCTTTTGACTTTTAGAAAGATGGGCCCGCATGACTTGTATCTTCACCGGACCGTATGTCATCTAACAAGGACGGTAGGGCCAGTGAGATTTCCGGTTTAATGGAAGCCAATGTACGAGAACGTAGTTCAGTACCATAACGTTGTTTGACTATTTTCGGTAGCGTCGGGTGGATTAGTTGAAGCCAGCTGAGGACGACAGCATTTTCGAGGGATGGAGTTAGCTCCTCGTCATCTGCAGGAACTTCACCATGGTGCGAGATACCTCCGTCATGGCGTAACAGATTGTCGTCGATAAAAGCTGCCAAGCACTGGTACAGGTCTTCTGGGCGTTCTTTTGGTTCTAAATGGATATCAGACAAATCAAGGAAATGTGTGCCGGTCGACTGAAAGCCGAAATGCAGGCGAATGACTTGCCATATATGATCTAAGGACATAGAATCACGGATGATCGTGTTGCGTGCAATGACTGGGCAATAATTGGCTATTTGACCAAGCATCAAATCCAATGCGTTGACTTTTAGTTGAGCTGTGTGGCGATTGCCTTTAATAATATTGTTGCAGATCCCTGGTTCTGTCGACGTACTAAGGGGGGCAGGGGGGGGGGTTAAGTCCCTGTTTCCCCTCAGACACCGGGTCCATGTGCCGTCGAACGCAAGATGAAACTCACGGCCGGCGGGTTGCGCAGCAACTCCAATCGCCAATCCACCAATCACGGATCGAAGGGTCTTGGTGTAATAATTCAGCTTCTAATTCCTGAATGGCTTTCTCGGCGACAGGGTTTTTGTTTGGGTTTTTGATGCGACCAAACTCCAGGAGAGATCGGAGAGATCATGACCCGAATACCTTGAAGACCACGTGGCCGGGAAGACCGGGAATTGAACCCCTCGCGTCCACACACCTTATTCCAATCAGGTGCGCTGAGCGGGTCGCACGGTGTGGATCGCGGCTTTACCCTGTGTGATCTACGGGCCTAATTGAGCAACCGGATTTGGTTTCGGATGATGCTGGGTCCATGGGTTAAAGGACGTACATGAGCAGGTCAAAGGGAAACAAAATGTACACGTCTTTTATTTACAATGGCACAGAAAAAAGGACGAGAAGCAGACTTAACAATTCTTACCTATCTTAATCAAAACATAGGCGCCTGGCACACTCACACATGGGGTGAATCACACACCGGTTAGACTCATACCGGTGGATGGGCCGACGATGACTTGGGTCCGGCAGTTCCCGTGCGTGGCGCATGGATCGATCCGGCAGACAGCACGAAGGAGGATTATAGGACAGCTCGTAGGACAGCCAGCTTGAAGGACGAACAAGGAGAGAGAGAGAGAGAGAGAGAGAGAGAGAGAGAGAGAGAGAGAGAGAGAGAGAGAGAGAGAGAGAGAGAGAGAGAGAGAGAGAGCCCGAAGCACGATCGGCACGGGCCTTTATCGGGTGAAATGGCCTTCTAGAAGGTTCCACGGCCTCCCATTGGCCGAGGTTGGTCACGTGCGGTCATTCACCCCACCTTCCTCTGGAAGGTTTCATTCCCCGCCTCCTTTTGTAAGGTTTCATTCCCCGCCTCCTTTTGTAAGGTTTCATTCCCCGCCTCCTTTTGGAAGGTTTCATTCCCCGCCTCCTTTTGGAAGGTTTCATTCCCCGCCTACCACTGCCGCGGTTGATCATGTGGACTGTTTCTCCCCGCACATGAAACCAACGTCTTTTTTCAAACCACACGGAGGGTTGGAATCCTGCCTAACTCAACGCATATCTGCTTTAATTACTACACAATTGGGAAGGGAGCTAACCTTTACATTTAATAAGAAATAACTGACTACTGCAGGCTACATGTTGTCGTGTAATTAACTAGAGGGGGTGTTCTTTATTGCAAAAACCGTAACAATATCTTCACCATCGTCGGTGAAGCTCCCGAGAGGTGTTGTCCTCGTTTTCTTGAGCCATTGTGAGCCAGTCACAAGAAAAAGCGATAAAGTGTAAAGGAGATTTTGTTTCCAGTTTTCAAAAGAATTAATCGTCTCTGATTTAGTAAGGCATCATTGTTTGGGAGCCCGATGTGAGTTTGCCATCGTTCGTAAGTATAGATACAAACGTTACTCACAGAAACCGTGTCGACGGCTGTGTTACTCAGGTCGTAAGAGCTCGGGTGGTCCGTCAGATTGTGAAGAAGAAGAAGCAGAAGGCCTTCGGCTGCAGCACGTTTGTCGGCTGAAAGGCTAGAACGGAGGGTCGGAATCGCTGCCACCACACCAGTTAGCTGAGATAGACCTTATCGTGTTCTCACTCCATCGGATCACACACAGCACGCCGTTTCTGTGAATAGATCGAGCTTTATTGGGAGCTCACACAAAACACATCAAGCTCAAGGAAATTAGAGAGCGAAGAGGAAGAAGATCATCAATGCGACAAAAAGGCACAACCGAGCATGCGCGGGGCGACTCTATGTACTAAACCAACAACAACCAATACTGGCGATATAATAAAGGGAGTGGGAAACAGGAGGGAGAGAGAGGAAAGTACAACAACAGTAGGGAACAGGGACATCAGGAGATCTGTGGAGGAGAGAGTGCCGGGGTGGGGTACACTGGGTAAACAAGATGGACACTGCAGGGTCTTTCAGGACGGGGGTAGAAAATATCAAGGTTTTGGATGGGTGAAGATATGAGATGGTGGTGAGCAGCTGTTTTGAATACCTGGAGGGATGGGTGGGATTGAAGAGAGTGTTGGAGTTTCTTCCAGAGGCGGGAAAAAAGAGGAATGAAAGAGTGAAGATGAGCAGAGAGTCTTGATTTTGGCAGTTTCACCAGAAGAGGGTTGCTGGCAGATCTTGTGCATCCTGAAGGAATATATGGGGCGTGCAAGGCCGGAGAGGAGTCGGTAGAAGACAAATACCGCCGACCTACTTGTGGTGAGAGAGTGAAAGGCCCTCATAATCAGCTTCATTGTGGGAGATACCAATGAATTTAAAGGCCCTGTGTGGGTTCTACAACGTGAAGCCAAGCTAGGTGTGAGGCAGGAGAACCAGCCCAGAGGGGAGAGCAGTACTCCATCAAACTGTGGATGAAAGCTTTGTATGTGGTGAGCAGCTCCATAGTGCCAAGGAAGGACTTCGCACGACGAAGGATTCCCATCCAACTGATTTTATCCAGGTCTGCAGAGAGTGCAGCCTGAACTGAACTGAACTGAACTGAACTGAATCAAAGGCTGCTGCCTGCCAATCTGAGGTGGAGATATGGAGCGGCAGAGAGTGGAGTCATCAGCAAAAAGTTAGAGAGGATTTTCCAGAGATTCGGAGAGATCATTGATGAAGACCACAAAAAGCACAAGGCCCAGAAAACTGCCTTGAGTAACTCCAACCTGGACAGGAAGAGATGAGAGAATTCCATTTAGAGCCACATGTTGACTATGACAGGAGAGGAGGTCCGCAAGCCCTGCATGGAGATTTCCATGGATACCATAAGAGGAGAGTTTGGTGAGCAGGGCGGGGTGCCAGACCGTACCGAAGGCACGAGATATGTCAAGGGAGACAGCTCTGATTTCCTGTTTGGCATTGAGGACCTCCATCCATTGTTGAGACAGCAGAAACAGCATGTCCAGAGTAGAATGACGTGGTCTGAATCCAAATTGATGATCAAAGATTAAGCCATTGGAGAAGAGCATGGATTTGATGTCAGAAGCGATGATGGATTCCATGACCTTGCTGATGATTGGGAGCAGGCTGATTTGTCTGTAGTTGCAAGGATCTGTTTTTGAATCGAAACTTGATTTTGACGAAACTTGACCACAACCTTCAAAACTCGTGATGTACCAAAGTTTGTTCATGGCATTAAAAAAAAATCAGGGTATAGGGTAGTCTGCGGGGGGTATGAGCCCCCAAAGTAGGTATTTGCTCTCTTCTCCGAAACTAGACACACGATTTTGACGAAACTTGACCACAATATTCATCACTTGTGACAAACCAAAGTTTGTTCATGGCATTAAAAAAATCAAAATCAGGGTCTAGAGGGCTCTGTGGGGAGGTGGGGGGGGGGGGGGGGAGGGGTTGACCACCCAAAATAGGTGTTTGCCCTTTTCTCCGAAACCACACACAAATTTGACGAAACTTGACTGCAACCTTCATCACCCGTGACTAAAGTTTTTTCACAGCATTAAAAATATCAACGTCTGAGGGGGTCTGCGGTGGGTTTGAGTGAATGTTGCTCCTGATGCAGATGAGCTTCAGGTCCCACGGTCCTATTTTTCAGCTTCACCTCCAGACCCTGAAGAATTTGGGACCACTTGAGATGTTGGCTTGAAAACTTTAAAATAATTAAAATATAAAATATATAAATAAAATAAAAATACCACTTGAAAAAGTGGCTGAACAGTACGACCCTGATGGGGCCGATACTCTGTCCAACAGTATGGAAGATGATTAGTATGAAATTTCTCACCAGATGGTGCAATTCATTACATTTGTATGTTCTCGGTACGAAAAGTGATACTTTTATTATGGTTATTACTTCACATCAGACAGCAATAAATGTCTCTGTCAATGCAAAGATATGTTTCTTCTTGGCCAAAAACACATTTACTCGACGAGTTAGTTAGCATCCACCCGCATTCATTCAAAGTCAAATAACTTCTCTGTGTGAGGGAATATCACTTGTGGAAGTTATTTTTTGCAATCAGCGCATCAAAATGTATGGGAAAGAACCATTTTCACTTAGTTTGCAATTGGGTAGCGCAAAAACGTGTTCTAGCCATTTGTGGAACCAATAGATTATGGCCTACTGCCACACCAGTTGTGCTTACCTTCGGGTATCGCTGGTGGCAGAAATGAGAAGCGCCGTACCTCGAGCTACTGTTTGCCTTCACCTTCCATGAACACTCCAGCTTAGTGGGGGGTACCATGTGACCTTTGGTGCTAATGCTCGTCAGTTTAGAGCACCATACTCATACTGGCAGCAGGGAAGCGATGAGACCCACAACTAATGGTGAAGAGTTCACCTGGGCCATACGCCAGTCACCTTCTTTTACTCGTGGATTGTAATAGCAGAGTTAATTTTCTTGTGGATACAGGGGCAGAGGTGAGCATTGTGCCGCCACCTGTTGCTGAAAGGAAAATCAGCAGGAACATGCATAACATGCTGCTAACAACAGTGCTTTTGCTACTTTTGGAGAAGGTCTCCTGCAACTTGATTTGGGTTTAAGTCACTCACTCATTCCCGTGGGTGTTTACTATTGCCGACAAAAGATACTCCATCAATCCAACGACAAAATAAATTATGTATAGCCCACCAGGAGTTTGACTACATGCTACAAAGGGGGATCATCAGATCATGGTCCAGGAGGTGGTCTTCGCCCGCTACACATGATACCCAAAACACGCTTGGAATTGGCGTCCGTGTGGGGAATACCGATCATTAAACAACATGGGTTATCCCATTCCACACATTCAGGATTTTACTGCTACACTCCAGGGCGCTGCAATCTTCTCTAAGGTCGACCTGGTTTGTGCTTACCATCAGATTCCTGTGGAGCCAGATGATGTCCAGAAGATGGCAGTTACCACGCCTTCGGCCTGTTTCAATTCCTCCAGGAGCCGTTTGGGCTACACAACACCACACAAACATTTCAACGTTTATGGATCAGGTGCTCCAGGGATTACACTTCTACTTTGTGTATATAGATGATATTCTAATCGCCAATGCAACTGCAGAAGAACATCAGGAACACCTACTTTTCATTTTCACCCGTTTGCAGGACTTTGGCACACTCAGATGTCCCACAAGTTCAAGTCGGGGTTCTGGAGTTGAATTTCCTCGGCCATTGTGTTAACTGCTCGGGCATCCGTTCGGTCGAAAAGGTGCAGATTATTTGGGATTTCCCATCACCTTCATCTCAACGCAAACTGGGAGAGTTTTTGGGCCTCATCAACTTTTACAACTGATTTATTCCAAACGCAGACACAACATTGCAGCCACTGAATGAATTACTCACAGCTGGTAAGCACCCTGAAGTGCTCCAATGGGTGGAGCCCACCTTGACAGCCTTTCACACCATCAATGATGCACTGATTACGCCTCACTCCTGATTCATCCAAAGCCAGAGATGCCAACATGCCTGATGGTAGTTGTGTCTGAGGTTGCAGTGGGCACGGCCCTTCACCAGTTCATTGATGCTGACTGGTGTCCATTGGCCATTTCCTCGAAAACACTGAAACCATCGGAGCACAAGTACCGTGCCTTTGACCAGGAATTGCTCGCTGTATAACTCTCCATAAAGCATTTCTACCAATTCTTAGAGGCCAGACAATTCTCTGTCCTGACTGACCACAAACTTTTACCATTTTTACAACCGACCTCCACCCATTCGGACGTGAACTCTGCGGCCGATTCTCTCTCATGCATCGAGGTATTGGCAGTGTCTTCAACCAGCACACTGGTCATCAATTTTAATGCACTGGCAGCAGCACAACGGGAGGACACGGAGCTCCACTATCTACAGTTTGCTGTAGGTTCACTTACATTTCATGAGGTACCAATCAATCCCAGGGACAGATACTACCCTCGTATGTGATACATCGATGGGACAATTTTTCCTTTTCACATGATCACATGTTTTGGTGTTCCATCAACCATCACTACGGATCTTGATAGCCAGTTTGAATCAGCTCTATTTCGCAAGCTGACTCAACTTCTGGGTACCGACCATGTGTGAACCACCGCTTACCATCCAGCAGTGAATGGCATAGCGGAGCGTTTCCACTGCCAACTCAAGTCTTCCCTGAAAGCACATGACAACTCCACGCACTGGATGGACATCATACCTACAGTATATGGTCTTGCTTGATAAACGAGCTGCTCTGAAAGATGACCTGGGATGCTCCACGACAGAACTAGTGCACGGTGCAATGCTTCCTCTCCCAGGAGAATTATTCTCAGCGTCCGATGACACCTTGCTCAATGACAGCAACTATGCCAACCAACTTCGTATGACCATGCAAGGCCTCCGGGCAACACCAACACGTACGCCTTTGGCACGCCCTGTTTTTCCCCCAGGAGTTTTCTACGTGCACCCACGTATTCGTGCGCATGACGCTATCCAGAGGCCCTTGCAGCAACCATACAACCGACCTTACAAGGTTCTACAATGCTCCGAGAAGCAACAGCTGTATATGGACAAGCAACAGCTGTTCTTTTGTTGGTTCCTGTTGTTCGAGTAATGCATTTGGTGGGGGAGTACTGTGGCGGCATCATTTTACCTTTAGTATGTAATATGTAAATAGGTTGAATACCACCTTGTTGGCTTAACGGTTAGGGTGCTGGCTTGGGATCCTACAATCCTGAGTTTGAGATATAGAGGTGAAAAGATTTTCTAAGGTGGCGCCCTACCACGTAACCTATGACGTCATAATTATTACTAAAAACCTTTACAGGTGGAGGTGCACCTATGGTGAAGGTTTTGTGTCAATCGGACCAACCGTTGCCGGGGAAAATGAATTTTTAAAATGCAGACACGTACATACGTATGCAACCAATAGCTTAACCCTGCCTTTCGCTTTTTTTTTTTTTTTATTCCTTTATTTCCCTGAAGTAATAAGGCCAAGTAAAAAAAAAAAATGTTTCTCGTCCCCGCCCGCTTCCTTTTTGGTCGCCGCCTACTTTTATTTACTATTTAATACTACTTTTTTAAAATATATACTTGTTTAAAAAAAAAATCGTTTTGCGAAGAAACTCGGTCTAAAACTTGCCGTTTCCGGGCGTTTGCTGATCGTATCTTGTGCATTGATGATCTGAACTATTATGGATCGCGCCCTCTAACGGAACTTCCTGGTTAATACATGCTCTGCTTAACGCAGACACTTTGTGCTTAAGACGGTCAATTCTCGCAGCGGTTGTGCACTGGGCAAGTGCAATTTACGTGTAAAAATCTTGCATTTCATACTTATAATGGTACAAATTTGAGTAGAGAATATGTCGATATTCGTGTGTGTAAGCATACGTTCGTCGACAAAAGTTTTGAAGTCTTGGTTTGCGAGTCCATTGCTTGATTCTATTCATATGCCATTTCAGTTAAAACATATATTTATTTGCTGATTTGGAAATGAAATTGCACGCCTTTCGGTAACAATCAACACTGGCCTGTTTCACATTACATTGGACAAACTATAGAGTCTTTAAGTCAGCCACAGTGGTCATTCAATTAATGGCAGCCATCTTGGAAAAAAATAGCAAAAAAAATGAAAATAGTAAGGGCCTCCCTCCTCCTTTTTTCAAAAAAGGCCGGACAGAAACTTTTTTTTTTTTTTACTTGGCTTAATGTGTTTCTATTCAGCATACAGTGGGGCCTAATTACAAAGGAGGCGGTGCCGAATTACAAAGGAGGCGGTGCCTAATGACAAAGGAGGCGGTGCCTAATGAGAAAGGAGGCGGCACCCAGTGCCGTGTTAATATATGGCACTGGCGGCACCTAATGAGAAAGGAGCATCCTAATGACAAAGGAGGCGGTGCCTAATGACAAAGGAGGCGACACCTAATGAGAAAGGAGGTGGCACCTATTGAGAAAGGAGGAGCATCCTAATGACGAAGGAGGCGGGGCCTAATGACAAAGGAGGCGGTGCCTAATGACAAAGGAGGCGGTGCCTAATGAGAAAGGAGGCGGCACCCAGTGCCGTGTTAATATACGGCACTGGCGGCACCTAATGACAAAGGAGGCGGTGCCTAATGACTAAGGAGGCGGTGCCTAATGACAAAGGAGGAGACACCTAATGAGAAAGGAGGCGGCACCTATTGAGAAAGGAGGAGCATCCTAATGACTAAGGAGGCGGGGCCTAATGAAGCAGCAGGTGACGCTTCACACTCCAAGGAACAGTTTCTTTTTTTCGCAAACGCTATTTTCTTTTGTCCGACCAACGATGATTTCCGTACTTAATCCAGTACATGGATTCACCGGCAGAGGGAGCCAAAGACAATTACATTTTGGTTTACCCGCGAAGACTCAATCACGGTGGGTAAACCGTGAACCCGACAACCCGAGCGTGAACCCGACAGGTTCGACGGGCTTCTGCAGGGAAACTGAAACATACCTGCATTGCTCATTAATTAATTTTTGGTATTAGAGTCTGTACACAAAATACGTCACTTGCTTTAGAGTTTTTTTGACACGCCCCCTCTCACCTGTAACCTCAGTGACACTTCGTCTGACACTCTGACCCCACCCCCAAATAAAAACCACGTGACTGTGAATGAGAACAATGTCGCCTTTTTAAAATTTCGATCGGCTTCCATTCTGCCATTCTTTTTTATCAGTGGCATCCGACAGCTGAGCCAATGAGATGGTGTTGTCCTTCAGCTCCCTCGAATTTTTTACAAACTTCCCATTTAACTTCCTGCTTTCTCATTTTGGGAAATGCCCTCTCGTAGCTTCAAATGAATGATTTAAACATCACCTTTCCAATTTTTGGATCAATTCAAGCGAAATGAAGGTTGTTCTAAATTGACGTGTCCTCTTCGTGGTGAAGGCAATGCGAAGAAACAGATGAAAACACGTGACTATGGCTGACACCGCGTCCTCCTCTTCCTGTCTTCTTCTTTGTTCGTGTGCAGCACAAGCCTGGGGGTCAGCATGATTGCCTGGGGGTCAGCATGATTGCCTGGGGGGCAGCATGATTGCCTGGGGGGCAGCATTATCGCCTGGGGGGGGCAGCATCATTGCCTGGGGGGGCATCATCATTGCCTGGGGGGCAGCATCATTGCCTGGGGGGCAGCATCATTGCCTGGGGGGGCAGCATCATTGCCTGGGAGGGCAGCATCATTACCTGAGGGCAGCATCATTGCCTGGGAGGGCAGCATCATTGCCTGGGGGGGGGGCAGCATCATTGCCTGGGGGGCAGCATCATTGCCTGGGGGGCAGCATCATTGCCTGGGGGGGGGGGCAGCATCATTTCCTGAGGGCAGCATCATTGCCTGGGGGCAGCATCATTGCCTGGGAGGGCAGCATCATTGCCTGAGGGGGCAGCATCATTGCCTGGGGGGCAGCATCATTGCCTGGGGGGCAGCATCATTGCCGGGGGTCAGCATCATTGCCTGAGGGGGCAGCATCATTGCCTGGGGGGCAGCATCATTGCCTGAGGGGGCAGCATCATTGCCTGGGGGGCAGCATCATTGCCTGGGGGGCAGCATCATTGCCGGGGGGGCAGCATCATTGCCTGGGGGTCAGCATCATTGCCTGTGGGGGCAGCATCATTACCTGAGGGCAGCATCATTGCCTGGGAGGGCAGCATCATTGCCTGGGGGGCAGCATCATTGCCTGGGGGACAGCATGATTGCCTGGGGGTCAGCATCATTGCCTGGGAGGGCAGCATCATTGCCTGGGGGGGGGGGGCAGCATCATTTCGGGGGGGGCAGCATCATTACCTGAGGGCAGCATCATTGCCTGGGAGGGCAGCATCATTGCCTGGGGGGCAGCATCATTGCCTGTGGGACAGCATGATTGCCTGGGGGTCAGCATCATTGCCTGGGTGACAGCATGATTTCCTGGGAGGGCAGCATCATTGCCTGGGTGGGCAGCATCATTGCCTGGGGGTCAGCATGATTGCCTGGGGGGCAGCATGATTGCCTGGGGGGGCAGCATTATTGCCTGGGGGGGGCAGCATCATTTCCTGGGGGGCAGCATCATTACCTGAGGGCAGCAGCATTGCCTGGGAGGGCAGCATCATTGCCTGGGGGGCAGCATCATTGCCTGGGGGACAGCATGATTGCCTGGGGGCAGTATCATTGCCTTGGAGGCAGCATGATTGCCTGGGGGCAGTATCATTGCCTGGGGGGGGGGGCAGCATCATTGCCTGGGGGGCAGCATTATTGCCTGGGGGGACAGCATCATTTCCTGGGGGGCAGCATCATTGCCTGAGGGCAGCCTCATTGCCTGGGAGGGCAGCATCATTGTCCGAGGGGCAGCATCATTGCCTGGGAGGGCAGCATCATTGCCTGGGGGGCAGCATCATTGCCTGGGGGACAGCATGATTGCCTGGGGGGCAGTATCATTGCCTGGGGGGCAGCATGATTGCCTGGGGGCAGTATCATTGCCTTGGGGAGGGGGCAGCATGATTGCCTGGGGGGCAGCATTATTGCCTGGGGGGACAGCATCATTTCCTGGGGGGCAGCATCATTGCCTGAGGGCAGCCTCATTGCCTGGGAGGGCAGCATCATTGTCTGGCGGGAAGCATCATTGCCTGGGGGGCAGCATGATTGCCTGGGGGGCAGCATGATTGCCTGGGGGCAGTATCATTGCCTGTGGGGGCAGCATCATTGCCTGGTGGCAGCATTATTGCCTGGGGGGGGGGGGGGGGCAGCATCATTTCCTGAGGGCAGCATCATTGCCTGGGAGCAGCATCATTGCCTGGGGGGGCAGCATCATTGCCTGGGAGGGCAGCATCATTGCCTGGGGGGCAGTATCATTGCCTGGTGGCAGCATTATTGCCTGGGGGGCAGCATGATTGCCTGGGGGCATTATCATTGCCTGGGGGGCAGCATGATTGCCTGGGGGCAGTATCATTGCCTTTGGGGGCAGCATCATTGCCTGGTGGCAGCATTATTGCCTTGGGGGGGGGCAGCATCATTTCCTGAGGGAAGCATCATTGCCTGGGGGCAGCATCATTGCCTGGGGGGGCAGCATCATTGCCTGGGAGGGCAGCATCATTGCCTGGGGGGCAGTATCATTGCCTGGGGGCAGTATCATTGCCTGGGGGGGAGCAGCATCATTGCCTGGGGGGCAGCATGATTGCCTGGGGGCAGTATCATTGCCTGGGGGGCAGCATGATTGCCTGGGGGGCAGCATCATTGCCTAAGGGCAGCATCATTGGCTGGGGGGGCAGCATCATTTCTCCTTGTAATTATTTATTTTCTTCATTCGTTCCTCATGTTCAGTATATATCTTTACGTTCCAGGTAAGCTTATTGGATGGCGCGTCGTCCGTCCGTTTGTAAACACATGTAACTTCTCCGAAACTGCTGATGGGATTGTGACCAAACTTGGCTAAAATGATATTTGGTTTGTTGGAACTCAAGTTTGTTCATGGCATTAAAAAATATCGGGGTCTGAGGGGGTGTACAGGGGGTTTGAGTGACTGTTGCTCCTGATCCAGGTGAGCTTCAGGACCCGCGGTCCTAGTTTCCTACCTGTATTTCCATCACTTTTGACTTTCATCTCTTCACCAAATTTACTTTGTGGATTTCGATTATGTTTCACTTCACAGAGAAATGAACGAAAAAAACAAAAAACTATTATCGTCATCTTGGGTTCATGGAAAGTTTGATAAAGTGGAAGAGCCACACTGATAATGATGTGCATTCTGGGCGGGGCATAACAGAAACGTCACTGTGCACGCGGCACCGCACTCGGCAAGGACATATAGACATAAATACTGTCATGCCGGTGCTTCCCAGGTAAGGTGATTCATCAGTGTGTGTGCTGTCCCTCAGATGGATGTTAAGCTAGGTATCTCATCTGGTATCATTCGTAACCCACTTACCCTGCGCTCGGGGAAGCAAAAATCAACGTTAGGCATTCGGTTGCGTACTTGTGGCGTATGTGTCTGAATTTTTAAAATTCATTTTCTCGGAAACTGTTGGTCCGATTGACACGAAATTTTACCATAGGAGTGCCACCATACTTCTGCCTGTAGAATTGTTGAATTATGACATCATAGATCACGTGGTATTGACGCCATCTTGGAAAAACGTTACACCTCTATATCTCTGAAACTGCTCAATGGAAAAGATTGAAACAAGGCTCATTGCCAAGTACTCCGCATGGGGAATAAGATATGTTAATGATGATGTTATTGGTTCTTTCGTTATGACGTCATAATTCGACAAGTACAACACTTAATCAGATTAGTATGAAAAAAAAATGATCTGCAACTGTTAGTCCGAGGTGTCGTGTATTGATATTTGAGTTGGTCGAGGACAAAGATTGCAAATGATTCAACACGTTTATTGCAACCGTCCTTTACACACCAGGCCCGGCCACCTTCGTTCCAGCCACCGGAAGTCACATCACCACTTCAGTGTCAAACAGATGAAGGTCAGACCTGATAAAGGTCAGGTCAGCATGTATCTGAAGCATACATTTACACGATGGACACGAAATTTTGACCAAAGGAGTGCTTCCTACTGTATAATTTCTAAATGATAATTATGACATAGGTCACGTGGTACAGGCGCCATCTTGGAAAAATCAAAAAATGTTGCACCTCTATATCTCCAAAACCGCTCTATGGAAAAAATTGAAACATTGTGCATTGTGAAATACCCCCCATGGTGAATAACATATGTTGTCAAGTACTTCCCATGAATAAGTACTCCCCCATGACCACGCACAACGACAGTATCTTTCCCAATCGGTTGACACCAATTCTGAACCAATGGGCACTTTCACGGCCAAGCAGTGTGGGCCAATGACGAGCCGCTTTGTTCGCTGCCACTCAGAGGGCCCGCCTCTATCAAGCAAGATGTCAGAGGCCGGCATTTTCTCCAGTTACCCTGTATTCCTTTTAGCATAATATGTTCTGCCATCCTAGCTGTTCAATCAGTTTTGTGATTGGGGGCATCATACTTCCTAATGGATGTGGTTTGGGTGCGCCTACCTAAAGGGCATTGATTACTCTTCCAAGGGCCTATGGGCTGTCTCGGCACTCAGCCATGTGACAACAATGCATCACACATCGACACATATAGGTTGATATCGATTTAGGATAATAACGGTGTATTTAGGATAATACAGGCTATCGTTTTATGAGCAGATTTGTATTTTCATTTGTCTCCAGGAAATAATTGTAGCGATGAAATACAGTGAAATTGGAAATAATTCTTTAGATCTCTTTGTCGATACCTCTCCATCATGTCTATCGTACTTCTATGCACTGATAAAATTGAAATTTTTGCTTTATAGCATTACAAAAAGAAAGGCAGAAAGAATTTTGGTATTATTTATGGACATGTAAACACAAATAAACAACTACAATAAATATAGAGAAACGGGAACTGCAAAGTGGACATTGTGTGAATCAGACAAGAAAACACAGGCATACATGAAACCATTCTTTATTATTAATATGATGGATAAAGATAATTGATTTTTTTTTCTTTTTCGAAAACCGAAATTTCTCAAAAATAAATAAATAAATAAAGATTCAATTTAATTCCCTTCCATGAAAGATCGCATTGTTGAACGCTGAAATGTATCTGTTCCATAAATCATTGAAAGAACATTACATTAACAAGTGAACACTTTTGACAACTGAATCTGTCTACTTTCTATTCCCAGCCGTAAATGAAGTGTATCCGTGGATTACTGAAGCAGTAGCAGGACCTGCGGGTTTCTTACTTGAGGGTTTGCTTTATAGGTCAAGTAGGATGATTGTCTGAAACCTTGAACCGACTTTCTTAAATTACATTAAACACAAATTCATCAAAGAAGAGTCCCCTCCCTATGTGGCTGTCAAAATTTCATTCATATTCCTTTGATTGAATGTCCAACAAATGTTTTTTTAAGAGTCTGTTGCAAACTCTTCTCTAGTCGTCACTTCTTCCATTCTGCAATCCCTTCTGTCTTGCCTTTCTCTGTGTTTGTGGATTGTTTATGTTATGTTTCTCTGTGGATCCGCCGTTTGGAGAGGTTCTGGGCTGAAAAGATCGAAACTTGGATGAAAAACGTTGCTCAGCTGATGATCCGAGCAGTTGGAAAATCAGTCAATTGCTTATGAGTTAAGGTGATAACTTCAAATATAATAGCTTTTACAAGTACTTAATATATCTGTGTAGTGTGTATGTGTGTTGTTATATGTGCGTATATATGTACATGCATGTATGTGTTTGTATAAATATACAGTAAACGCACACGGCAAATAAAATGCAACACAATAATGGTTTAATAAAAATAAATGCGAGGCGAATAAAAATGAAAGGTTAGGTGGAATAAAATTCTCTAACGTGAGGATCCTCCACTCAGACACAAAAACAGACAAGGAGAAAGATAATAAAACAAAATAAAATTCCACTAGCTGGCCGGCACTCAGCTCTGGTCCAAGATTGGTACCTGTGGATTATGGTGATTTGCGGTCGTCGAAACTGGTCAGGTCGGCAATGCAGGTTCAGGACAGCTGACGAAAGGACGGTGCGTCAAAGCCCCCACAATGGCACCGATCAACGACGCGAGCGCACCCCTTCCTCATGATCGAAATTGTCGACACCGCTCTATCTCAGCATCAGCACACCAAAGAATGCCAGCTGTCTGTTCGAGCGAAAGGGACCAACAATGACGAAAACCTTCCTGTTCGTGCAGAAACGAGAGACCACACCAAGAGCAGAGACGTGCTCTTCTTCCTCTTTTTCTGAACCTTCAAAGCGCACACGAGGCAGAAGCGCCAGCACAAAACCAACCGACAGGGACAAAAGCCAGACC